>NC_058134.1:304437151-304492878 GCF_016433145.1 Gracilinanus agilis
TCTTCCATAGCTTGTGAGGAGTTTTCCTTATTTGGGGAGTGTCTGGATGGTTGTTTGTTCTCCTCCTCTGTTTGCTCGGTTGTCTGGATTTTCTCTGTGTAGAAGCTGTCGAGTGTTAAAGACTTCTTTTTTTTGTTATTATTCTTTCTCTTCTGAATTTCCTGTAACTGATTAGCCATCATTAGCCCAGCAGCTTCTCAGGTTTATCCTCGCTCTCAGTGTCTGTCTGAGATCTATTGGCTCCTGAGGACTGAGTTCTAGTTTTTTCCAAGGTCAAGCCCCCTGGTGGATCCCCTTGCTTGATCCTCTGCAGGAGATTCCTTTACAAGTCTCAGGGAGCTACTTCCACAGTCGTATACCCGTCTGCACTGGTTCCCCACTTAGGCTTTAGTTCCTGGTTGTGTCTGCCTCCACCCACGCCTCTGCTCAGCCGGCACCCACGCCTCTGCTCAGCCGGCACCCACGCCTCTGCTCAGCTGGCGCTCAGCTCCCAGCGTCCACGCTCTGCTCCCGCGCGCGCACTCAGATTTCGCGTGCATTCTTGACTTAATGGGGTCCTAAGTCTTGCTGCTCTCAGGAACAGGTCCCGGAGCTGCCGATGACTCGATGGGTGCCCCAAACTTGCTCTATTTCTTTTTAGCTGGGTTCAGAGCTATAGGTGAGTGTGGAAGGGGTGGGGGCGGGGCGGTTGCTCAGCTCGCGATTGAGTGAGAGCCCTTTTTAGCTTGGAAATGTCTCGATTCCACGTACCTTCCACGCTGTGCCTTGTTGTGGGGTTCCTCCGTTCGTCTGGACTTGTTTTTATGTCCCCTTGAGGAGTTTTGTGTGTTTTGGTCAGGAGAGGTTAAGAGCTGCTTCTTACTCTGCCGCCATCTTAACCCGGCTCATGGTGGCATTATTTGAAAGTTACAGGAAGATCTGCCCAGCTTGAGAAACTGGAAATCTCCTAGGGCCTGAATTCAAGTTACCACCTAGGAGGGTTTGCCAAGCCCTTTCAGGGTTGCTTTTTCACCTTTGATATCTACCCAATTCTCACCTTTGAGGAATGAGATAGGGGAAAATATAGAACTTTTCTGCCCATGAAGCCTACATGTAAATCACAGAATTTGGGACTGGATGGAACCTTGGTAATCAAGTCCAGCTCCTTGTCTTACAAATGAAGAAATGACATCCATAATGACCACAGGACAACTCCTAGAAAAGGAGGCATGATTCTCCCTCATGATGCTGTTGGAAAAGGGATTCCTGCTCTGGCATGGGCTAGAATAGGTGCCTTCTAGAGTTCCTTCCATTTCTAAAATTCAAGGATTACATGGCAATAGTTGGCTATGAGTTCTGAGGAAGAAAGAAGAGGAGTCTAAGATGACTCAGATTTCAAGGCCGGATGGCAAAAAGGATACTGGAGCAATTAACACAGAGAAGTGTAGGAAAATATAAGTAAGGTAATGGGGTCACCAGGGATATTACAATAAACTAAGTGTTTTGTGGGAACACACTCTAGGATTTATGAGAGCCTGGACCAGGGTGAAGAGACCAGAGTTTACTGGATTTCCCAGAAATGTCAGTTGATCTTAACTGTCACCCAGCTTCCACTTGACCAGAGTATAGTAACAGGCTAACAAGGTAAAAGGGACTTAACAGCTTTAATTATGTTAGACTAAAAGGTGGGAAAGGATTTCTATACTTAAAATCTAAGGGATAAAACCACAGGGCAATGGGAGGACTTATTCTACTCTTATTTAAGTGATCTAAACTAACAGGGCCCAAGGAGCTGTAAATGGAGTCTCTGGGTTTCTGCCTCAGACCTGGAACCTGCCAGGCTTGAGTACAGCTGGGGTTTTTGCGGCTTTGGGATTCTCACTGCAATCCACTGATGATCTCTGGATGCCAGGAGCTAAGGTTGTCTCAGGAACCAAGTAGCGAGGGTTCTGCTTGAAGCACTGTCCTCCAGTACCCAAACTTCACCTCTTCTCTTGGCTCTGTAGATTTGTCCCTTTGCTAGATGCCACACCACACAGGATCCCAGGGGAAAACAGGATGCAGGGTGTCCTTTGCTCTGAGGTCTCCCAGGCTGGCAACAGTTTTGCCCACCACTCATGGAGTCCTCACTCAGGGCACAGACACACTTCCTCCTCCTTCATTCCAACCTGGAATTCCCAGCTCCAGCTCCTTCCTGCTAGGTACCTCCTAATCAATACATAATCAATACCTAATCTAATCTTCCTCACAACAGAAGTGAGGAAGAGAGTGGGTGGAGCAGAAATGAATTCCATTTGTGGAGGATGAGTCTGAGATACTGGCAGGTCCTGCAGGTGAAGATGTCTAGCAAGCAATAGAAAGGGAGAGTCTGGAGTTTAGGGGAGAGATAATCATGACTACTGGAAGATTAATCACATACTAGTGTCAAGTAGACTGAGAAAGTGCAAAAGAATATCTAAACACAGTATTTAGAGAAATTTGAGAAAGGGCCAATTATATTTAGCTGGGGAAGTCATGGAAAGCTTCTCCTCTTATTTCCCCTCCAGCAAATTTAATTTTATCCTGCTTAAGGACAAGCTATAGATGAGGTTCTCTTGTCTCTTCCAAAGGACTCATCACCGAGATGAGTCCCGAGCATGTATTAGAAATTTTGTTTGGCCAAATTATAGTTCACTGAGATGCCCAAAGATGTCTGCCCCCAATCTTCAGGATGCCTTGTTTCTAGGGTTCTTTCTTCCTTCATTCCTTGGTAACTATGTGATTTTGGTCGGGTTATTCCCCTCAGTCAAATTAAGAGATCAGTTTTCATTAGTCTTAAAATCTCTCCTAGCCTAGTAGGATTCTTGTCTCTTCTCTCTACTTTTTCTTTCACTTCTCTATCTCCCTTTTTACTCCTTCCTTTTATTTTCCCTCTTTCCCTTTGACTCTTCCCTTTCTCTTTTGGTTTGCATCAAGATGTCTTCCAGGACACACTAAGGATCTATGAATGCACTCCCCCCACATCCATGTCCATCATAATCCATCCTACAACTTTATAGAACACATTTCAGTAGCTGATATCATCTAAAAATGCACATTCTGTTTCAGTTATGTTAGTGATGGGCCTCTCTGGGGTTAGACAGGTTGGTTCTTGACAACAGATATGCAATCTATCCCTGGCATGTATGTGTCATTAGAAATGGATTAATCCTTCATGGGTGCCTGACATGCCACCCCATCAAGAAAGGGGCATCTCCATGTCTATGATTCTTCCAGAAAACTAGGGTGTATTTTTTAAGTGTTACAGCTCTGACAAGATGACTATTTTAGGTGATATTTTTTTCAAAATGTGTCATATTTTATATGTATAATGGTTATTGTATTTCTTGCCTTCTCAGTGGGTAGAGGAGGGGCTAGAGGAAGCAAGAAAATTAGGAGCTGAAAATAAAATTTTTTCAAAGAAAATTAAAACATGTCATACACATTCCTGACTTCTGAAATTGAGGTCATTGGGTTAGATGGTCTCTAAGGTCCTTGCCAACTCTTTGATTGGATTCTGTCCTATTCTGGTCCAGTCTGTCCTCTTCTATTCTTTTCTGGTCTAGTTTACCATACTGTTCCTACATGACCTTCAGCGAGTCTCTCTCCTTCTCCGGGCCTCTTGTTAAAAAGTCAATGTTGCTCTGGATGACTTCAGGGGTCACTTCCAACTTTAAGATGTATGAGATATTTTATTCATTTCAATTCCATGAATTTCTATTCTAATGAATTCAATTCTAGGGGCTTCTATCCTGGCCTTGAAAACCGTGGTCTTTAGTTAATGAGGCTAACAGACTTAAGTTTTTCTCTAAGAGAGGACATATTGGGCTAGAATATGTATTGAGTTGGGAGATATTTATTTTCCTTGGGAAAAGATATGCATGTAGGAAATTTGACAATAGCCATTTAATGAAACTAGAATTCTGTGGTCTTTGGATTCTCTATGATATAGCTAATTGGCATTTCTGTTGTACTTGGTTGGAGGCATTTTTGCAGGTTCCCTTTGATATTAGGTATAGGCATTCTCTTCCATGTTGTACTTGAACTTGGGGGTACCAATGTTGTTTGTTTTTTTAAACCTTTACCTTCTGTCTTAGAATTTATACTAATTATCAGTTCCAAAGCAGAAGAGTGCTAAGGGCTAGGCAACTGGGGTTGAGTGACTTGCCTAAGGTCACACAGGTAGGAAGCATCTGAAACCAGATTTGAACTCAGATCCTCTACATCAGGCCTGGCTTGTTTATCCACTGAACCCCTAGCTGAGTATGAACTTTATAAGTGACACATAAGTATGCAGAGTGAACAGTCATATTTCCTTGGATTCAAGTCCCAGTTGTGACCCTTAACCAGCTATTTAACACTGTGAAAATCATATTGTACCCCTTGCCAAGGACCTTACTTTCCGCATAAGTAAAATGAGCAGATTGGATTAGAAAGTCCTTTCTAGCTCTAAATCTTATGAGAATTTGTTCCTTTTTCATTCTAGTCTCTTTGTATATCTTAAATATAGCCTGGAGAGACATCTAGGAGTCTGTCTGTGTAAAAAAGAAAGTAGAGTAGCTAAAGTAGTTCAAAAAGAATGAGGAGGGAGAAACTAAGAACCACCCTATGTTGATTGTTGTTATCCTGAGAAGGTCTTCTTGCCTCTTTTCAGAACTAAAACTTTACACCTAGATAGGAAGAGAGCCTTAGGCATCAATGGGTCAGTCACACAATTACTATAGGTCAGGCACCAGGCTTGAATTGAGGCTTTCCTCTTTCTGAGACACAGGCTCACACAACTGGCAAGTAGCACACAGTATTCGAACCCAGGTCCTTAGCTTCCAAAAACAGTTTTCATTCCATTACCCCATCAATCAAGAGAATGAAAGATCTCTAATGATCTCCTTCTGGCTTTGACTTTTTCTGATTCTTGGACATATACCCCTTCATCTTACATCAACTAGAGCTGGTTACTGGTTTTCTCCATTTTTCTATTTTGTTTTTCTTTTCCTGCCTAACTTCCCCTCTGGCTCTTGCTCTTTCTGTCTCCGACATGTTTTTGTCTTGGCCTGAAGATAAGGTCCCGTGGTTCTCTGTGCCATGTGGGAGCTGGCATTAGAAGTAAGGAAAGGAACCAACAGACTCCAGATTTTCTCTGATGTTTCACTGTGATGTGAGATGTCCTGATTTGCCAACCTTCTCTCTCTCTCTCTCATGTTTTTAATAGACAAATTTGGAAACCTCTGCAGAGCTTAGATAAATAATGTTCGTTATTAAAAGTTACCACAGTTCATACAGACTGGACACTCCTTGTCCGATTTCAAAATATGTGGTATGTCTTATCTTCTTTCAGAAAAGGGAAAATTGTCATTATGTACTCTCTGGATCAAAATTCCTTCCAATCATGGATACGAAGGACTTCAAAGAACCTTAGAAAAGTCAGGATGGTATAATAGAAAGAATACTAAATTTAAAAGAGAGAGAGAGAGAGAGAGAGAGAGAGAGAGAGAGAGAGAGAGAGAGAGAGAAGAGAGAAGAGAGAAGAGAGAAGAGAGAAGAGAGAAGAGAGAAGAGAGAAGAGAGAAGAGAGAAGAGAGAGACCTCTTCTTCAAATCACTGCTTTGCTACTTACCTGTGATACTTGAAGCAAGAAGACCCTTCCCATCTCTGACGTTCCCTACAAACTACCAAACAAAAAAGAAAAAGAAGAGACAAACATCAATAGAGTTCATAGTAATAACTCCCCTACAGGTAGCTAAGGGGCACTGTAGCTTGGAATCCGGAACATCTGAGTTCAAATCTATTCTCATACCTTTAGTAGCTGTATGCCCCTGGCAAGTCATTTAACCCTGTGTGCCTCGGTTTCCTCATCTGTAAAATGAGCTGGAAAAAGACATGGCAAACCACTCCAATATGTTTGCCAACAAAACACCAAATGGGGCTGTGAAGAGTTGGACACAATTGAAATGACTAAACAACAACAAAACAACTGCCTTATTTTCCTTCTCTTCTAGCATTCTGACCCTGAGACAACTTGTGGAGGAAAGTTGATGCTCCCTGTGGGACTAATCCATTGCCTCCTCATTTGGTCTGCTATACAGACTGAAGAGAAGAGTCGTGCCTTCTATAGCAATTTAAGGTCTGTAAAGTGCTTTATCAATGTTCTTAGAGTCGCCCCGCTAGTACATTAGGATGGATTTGAGCTCAGATGTTCCTGACTCTGGGACCAGTACTATGTACTACATTACCTAGGGACCTTGAAAGGTTATTGCCTTCCTGCAACCTTAGAAAGGTGACACTTCATGACCAGTATATCTTCAACCAAGGAGTTACAGAAAAGCATAAGTACTAATCATTACTGAAACCCTAATGACCCCTGTCGATGTTAAAGAACATGAGGGAAGAATTCTAGGATTTGTTTGACCAATCTAAACCTTTGCCCCTAAGTTTATCTGTCATGCAACAGGTCTACAAAGATCCCCAAAGCAAGATAGGTTCTTCTGCATCAGGGAAGTAAAGATAAGGCTCATCAGACACTCTCAGAGTTATCTGAGGTACGACTTCGGCAAACCTCATGTAAGAAGGGGTATGAGGGAATGAACTCAAGAATAATTGGTAAGAAGTTCCTCCAAGAATGAACCTGATACATGTGATCCCATGGGCTGGGGGTCTGAGCTATTAGTGATATATAAGCTTTGGCATACCTCACATTTTTAGAAATTCCCTTGCACTTACTTCCAATATAATGTCTAGAAAGGAAAGCTTCAAAGAAAAATGAAGTGGATTTCCTTTAAACTGGCATTTTCTTGTTATCAAATTTTATTTCTCTCTGAGACTATAAACCAGGCAAGAATATCACTGGATCCAAGACCAAGAACAATTCTGTTAACTTTTATAACCCAAGACCTCATTGCTTTACAAAATCATCCTATCAACTCACAATTCTACCACCAGTGAATTAATATGTCGGGCTTCTGATAGCCCAGCTAACACTGAACATTTTTCAGTCTTTGCTAATTTGATGGATGGGAGGTCAGACTTCAGAGTTCTTTTGATTTGAACTTATCTAATTATCAGGGGTTCCAAAGAAGTTTTAAAACAATGAATAGTTTGAGGGTTTGTTTCATTTTTGGTTTTTGGAGTTTTGTTTTGTTTTTACAAAACTTTATTTCTTTAGAAACTCTTATTTGCTATTTCTTCATAGTATCACAGAATTTCTGCTTAGGACCAGACCTCTGAGATGATTTACTCAAGTCATATTGGAAAATCATCACCCAGTATCCATTGGAAGAGACCTTATGACGGGGAGCTCATTGTTTTTTTGGAGAAAACTTAGGCAGGAGGAAGCTCTGAAATTGTCCTAATTCTCAGCTTTTAAATCTTGTCACCTTTTAACATACAATCAGAACTTCTTACCCAACTCCTCCCTGCTAGTGGATGAGTTAAGTAATTCCGAGAGAGACCAGGACCGTGCCCAAGTTCACATGGCTGGTACATAGATGCACCAACCTACATCTTCTCCCTCCAGATTCACCATTCTTACACCATGACAAACTCTACCCATCCCACTATCCCAAGTCAGACCCTCTGGGTTCAATCAGATGAAAAATAGAATCCTTTCTTTCACAACACAGCCCTTCAAGGATGGAGAAAGGGAGGCGAGCAAGTGATAGTCTGGACCTGATACAAACTTTGCCTTGCTTTGTATCATCAGAGCTAAGTACAGCAGCGGGCACATAGGAATAATATAATATATTATTATATATATAATAATATACTTAATGACTGACTAACTGACAAGGAAGCACAGGCTACTGAAACAAATACTGCCAATCTTAGAAGAAAGGAATGGCTCCATTGGAGTCTGGGATAGGGAAAGAGAACAAGCCAGCATAATCAGAGGAGGTTCCCAGAGGGGGGGACAGTAGATTTTCTAAAGTGCAGAGGAAGAACAGTTCCAATTTGTGGATCAAAATTCAAAAGAGAAGAGAACCCAGGACTGATGTGATGTTCTTAAAATAGAAATTTAGAAGATATGAGGAAAAACAATTGTGAGGAAGAAAAGGGGGAACTTTCCCAAGAAACCAATGTAACCATAAAGAGAATGCATCAACAAATTTCAAAATGAAGATTCATTAAAAACAAAAAAGACCTGGAAGAGAAATTAGTCTTGTCCTATTTGACTCCAGAAGCCAGAAATAAGGGCAATGAATAGAAACTGTTTAAAATGACAGATTTAGGCTAGAAGCAAGGAGAATTTCCTAATGAATAAAGCTATGCCAAACTAGAAAGGACTACCTTAGAAGTAAATAGAGTCATTCTCATAAGAGATCCTCAAGAAAAGGATGGGGTGTGATCACCAGGGAGGGATTCTTTTTTTTTTTTTTATTTATTTTAAACCCTTAACTTCTGTGTATTGACTTATAGGTAGAAGAGTGGTAAGGGTAGGCAATGGGGGTCAAGTGACTTGCCCAGGGTCACACAGCTGGGAAGTGTCTGAGGCCAGATTTGAACCTAGGACCTCCCGTCTCTAGGCTTAGCTCTCAATCCACTGAGCTACCCAGCTGCCCCTTCTGGGGAGTGATTCTATGGAGCATTCTTATTTAGTAAGGATTGGCTGTGGTACGCCTTCTAACTCATTGATTCTGTGGTTCCTTCCTTTTACCATATGAAAATAGATGTCACCCACCTCCCCATCCTGTTCTCTCTCTCTCTCTCTCTCTCTCTCTCTCTCTCTCTCTNACACACACACACACACACACACACACACACACACAACCCCTTCCCTTTTCTGAACTAAATATGACCAGTTCTTTCAATTGACCTTCAAATGCCCTGGTGTCCAGTTCCTTCAATATCCTGGCCACATCCTTTTTGGCCTCACGTTTGTCAGTGGTTTTTCTAAGCCCTAAAAACCAAAAAGAAAGTAGCCACTTCCTTAATTCTGCCTGCTAAGTCTCCTCCCTTAGGTCATATTGGCCCTTTGGCTACACATCATAGGGGTGCGTGCTTTCTCGAACCCCCAAGGTTGTCTTCCTTCCTCACTGTGAAATGGATGTGACGTTGGGCTCTTAGACTTCCATACTAGCAAAGGTAACTTAACTTCTGCTGACTTTTTCCCAGCTAAAGAGCCCCAGTGATAGCCCATAAATATGTTGTCAAAAGTCTAGACAAATCTGAGACCCATCACCAGACTGACCAAAGTCCCCAGGATTCTCAAAAAGTATCTCCTAATCTTGAAAAGGACTGACTTAGTGCAGTGCCTGAAACAGTAGGTATTTTGTTAAAATCCTTACGTTCTATTTTAGAACTGACACTAGGTGTCAGTTCCAAGGTAGAAGGACTAGACGGTTGAGGAGAAGTGGCCTGCCCAGGGTCATACAACTAGGAAGTATCCGAGGCCAGATTTGAACTGGGAATCTTCCATCTCCACACCTGGCTCTCTATCCACTGAGCAGGCATTTAATAAATGTTTATTGACTTCAGACTTGAGTCAAAGAGACAGGCCTCTGCCCAAGGAACTCTCTGACCTTCTAAGTATTTGGGTATTGATGAAGATAGCTTCTCTAATTATCTTAATTGGGATCTTTTTGGTCATTTCTTTGGGGTTAAAAAATAAATTTCAGTTCATTTCAGATCAAGTCAATCAGTAAGTGAGTTCCTACTACTATCTATCTATAGGAGAGATAAAAGGAGTTTGAGACCAGGTCTTAATCTTAAGGAAGCTTCCAGCCGCCTTGCAGAGATAAGACATAGCCTATAGATTTACTGATTCATTACTTCTTCTGATAAATTCGTGTCCCTGACACTGTGGAGTTTCAAAGTCTAACCAGGTCCCTCTCCCTGGCCTTCATCTCTGGAAGGGGCAGATTAGTTTTAAATTTATATAACGTTTTAAAAAATCAATTTAACACACATTTATTAAGAAACTACTAAGGGGTAGATGGGTGGCTCAGTGGATAGAGCCCGGCCTCGAGATGGGAGTTCAAATCTGGGTTTAAATCTGATCTCAGGTACTTCCTAGCTGTGTGACTGTGGTCAAATCTCTCAATCCCAATTGCCAAGGCCCTTAGCAGTCTTCTGCCTTGGAATCAATGCTTAGTATCAATTCTAAGACAGAAGTTAAGGTTAAAAAAAAAAAAAAAGAGCCTACCCTATGTCAGGCACAGATACTAGAGATACAAAAAGAAAAAAATGGACCAAACCCTGAAGCCCAGAGAACATGCTTTTGTTTGTTTGTTTTTGTGGAATCTATTCCCCTCCCCCCCATAAAGTTGTATCTTCTCTAGATATGTCCCTTCCTCTTGCTGGGAACTATTTCCCTCCATCTCCTTCTCACCTCCCACCTTTTGGAATTTTCTAAGAGGAAACTTTCTATGCTATAAACTCTAGGACTCAAGGACTTTCCTTATTGGTACCTCCATGCCAATAAAATCAAGCAAAGCAATCCAATCAGTGGCATGGATCTCCTTTCCCCTATATAACCTATGGCCCTCCCTCCCAAAACATGGATGAACTGCCCAATCTCAGGTCCTAGGATTATCTCTAGTCTTACCCCACAGCCCCATTCCTTTTCTTGGAGATCTCCCTATGTCATTCAGAACCAACCACCCTCAGCAATATGATGAGTAATTTACGTTTTAATGGTCCTGTGGTTTATTAAAACAGTAAAGAATTAGAAAGAAAGAACAGAAGAAAAGAAGCGAACAAAACTGCAAAGCATCTTCCCAATAGCAAAAGGTACAAGAAGGGCTATCAGAGCTAATCCCTAGGCACAACTCCACAACTCTCTCTCTCTCTCTCTCTCTCTCTCTCTCTCTCTCTCTCTCTCTCTCTCTCTCTTCCTTTCNGGGAAGAAACAAAGATGAGGTCTCTACACAAGTGACAGCAGTACACAATATTACAAGATAGATGCGTCCATCAAAGAGGTAAAAACAAAGAGTTGTTGGAGGTTTTAGAAGGAAAGGGAAACTGAGTCAGGGGAGCCTTGAATGTACTGGGCTGTTATTTGAGTTCACCTTCAAAGGTTGGATGTTTATTTATTCAGTAAACCAAAGGGTAAGAAGAAGCTTATAATCAGGACGAAAGATGCAAGCAAAGGCACGAAGGGACAGAAACGCAGGGTATCTGGGGAGGCAGGTGGTAGTTTGGCTGGCCGGCAGAATGTCTATGGGTTGCATTATGAAGTAGGGCAATAAGGCGGGGGGGGGGGGCACAAGATGGTGGCAGGCCTTCAATGCTGCCAACAGGTTTTAAACTTTATTCAGATAACAATAGGAAACCATCGATAGAAGAGTAGCCCAACTAGAAGTACAAATTGAATGGCTCAGCATAAATCATGAGGCTACAAATTGGACAGAACCCCAGTTAGGCTTCCAGTAACCTCACACTAAAAGCCAAATAAAAATCGATTCCACAAGGGCGATGGTATGTCCACTAGTAATAAACAGTATAAGTTCATAATGCTTCCTCTTAAAAACATAATTCAGCAATTAAAATTATAGGTAAAGGGAAAATAGCTCCAGGCAGGGACCTTCTGGGTCATCTATTCCAAGCCGTTATTCTACAGACACGGAAACTAGAGCTGTTTCCTCCCCTCCAAAATAAGACATTTGGACTCAGGAAGTAGCCGAGGGCCCCATTTGAAGGCCGGTCTTGGTTCCAGATCCTGGCTTTGCCACTTCCCACCTGGGTGGCCTCCGGTGGCTCCTTCCCAAGGTTGTTGGGAGGAAAGTGTCCAGACTGAAAGCCTTACGGGCTGACAGAACCATCAGCCATCGCTGTCATCAGGCAGCTCATTTGGAGTGGGCAGGTCCAACGGCTTTCGCTGGCGACATCCCTTAGCTGAATTAAGTGGGGACGGAGGCTCTACCTCCAGGAGCAAAGCCATGCGCTAATTTCCTCGTGACAGGTATAAAATGCCCATCCATTTTTCTTGCCGTCAGTAAGAACGGGTCCAAAACTGTTTGCACACCCACCGCAAAGATGCAGCCACAAGAAAGATGCTGGCATTTAATTTCTCTATTAGACAGATTGAAAAACAATGCTCTTCTCTCTCCATTCATCAAAGAGAAGAATTTATGGCTGCGCTGCAGAACATTCGAATGTGTACCTTTAGTAATAAAGCCCTCCCAGCGTGATCAGGCGCCCGGCTCATTCGGGGGCCAGAGAGAGGGAGAGCGTCTAGTCTGGGAGTTCATTAATCAGACCCGAGGCTCTAAGGTTAACAAAGACACATAATCGAGGCTTGGGAGGATGGAGCTCCCCGAGTATTGACCAGCACCACCATGACACTGGAGGGCTTGCAGAGGGCTTGACAAGCCCGTTCTCCCTCGAGATGTACAACGACCTGAGGAATACGGTACGCTTTTTTCCTTCCCATTTTGGAGAGTAGAATACTGAGGGTCAAAGAGGCTAAATGATCTGCACGTCCCGCAGCAAGATCTGAACCCTATTCAGCACAGGAACACAGCGAGGCTCACCTTTTCCTGCGATACACTCATCACCTATTTTAGGGAAGAATGTCTACTCTTCCACAGCATATTCCTATTTCTTTTGGAGCAAGCCATAGCCATCCCTTTCCTTAACACCTCATCGTAGTCCTACAGGAGGTCTAGCAGGCAGGTCCCCGGAGGGCCACGGCCCTACAACCCAACAATGGCAGCACCCGAGCTAACAGAGCCTACAGAACAACCCTAGAGCTGGCTTGTGTGTCTGTCGTGCATTCAAAGACCATCCTAGCTAAGTATCTTTAGAGAAACTTGGCACCCGAGGGGCTGGACCCCAGGGGAAGGAGCATCACCTTTAGAGCTACAAGAGATTTTAACATCACCTAACTTTCATTTCCTTTCATTTCTATTTGCCTCAGTTTCCTCAATTGTAAAAGGAAGATAATAATGGCCTCTCCCTCCCAGGATTGTTGTGAGGATCAACAGAGATAACATTTGTAAAGTGCCTGGCACAGAGTAGACGCTACAAGAATCTTAACTATCTCACCACCATCATCATCATCGTTGTCGTTGTCTAGTCCAATTCTTCCATTTTATAGAGAAAAGGAGAAAATCAGGGACAGTACCAGGAATTATATTGATGAGGAAACCTCCTCTACTCATATGGGCCATCACCACCTCTGTTTCTTACAGAGTTAAATGACTTACCCAGGGCCACTCAGTGAACATTTACCAAGAGTAATCATCACAAATCTTCTTGGCCTTGAAGCCAGTTATCCATCCACTCCTCCATACTGGCTAATTGAGCAATGACATGGATAGAATCTCAGGCTTGGAGTCAGATGCCATGGAAAGAGTCTCAAACTTGGAGACAGGAAGACCTAAGTTCAAATCAGGCCTCATTAGCTGTTTGACCATGGGCAAGTCACTTTACCTGTTTGCCTCAGTTTCCTCATCTGAGCTAGGGAAGGAAATGGCAAAACACTAAATGGGGTTATAGTCAGACACAATTGAACAACCACTCCACACCACTCTCATTCTAGAGACGCAGAGAGAAACACAGAAGCATAGATTCAACCTAGAAGGGACCTTAGAAGCCATAAATCCAACTCCTTCATTTTACAGATGAGGAAACTCAAGTCTGAGAGAGGCAAAGCTTCTTGCCCGGGGAGTAAAGCAGCAGAGCCAGGATTCAAAATCAGATTTTCTCTTTATGAGCCAGAGACCCTTCCCAGCTGCTGCCCTCCATGTGTCCTTTAGACCACAGTAACTTCCCAAGCCCACCTCCTCAGGCTTGTGAGCGATGCCTTAGATTCGTGGCCTGGGTGACCATCAGGCCTCCTGGTCTCGGTAAACCCTGCCTCCCCAGGACTTGGATTCCTGTCCATCAACACAGAAAAAGGAAAGGGTCAAAGAGGTGTCCGGAGTTAGGGTGTTCTCCTGACTAGGCAACCGTGGCTCCAGAAGGCCTGCCTGATCCCCAAGATGACCCCCACCTGATTTCTGGCCCCTCAGATCCTCAGGTTAGAGCCATCCCTTTGGCGTCAACCCTTGGCACTGTTAAGGGGTAGTTCATCTCAAAGCCTGTTAACAAGCCTCCTCACTCTCCTCTGAAAGCCAGTGCTCTTTCCATCTAAGGATGCTTTTCAGCTACTGACAATAGAGTGCTCGAGGGGCCGAACCTCTCTGAATGCATGGGGAATTTTGCTCAAGAGAGAAAAAGATATTTAATGGATTTGGGGGGAAAATATCTAGCCCAGACCAAACACACAAATCCAAGGAAGTGGCTTCTATAAATTGATAATATAGCAGCAACAATGAAGATACAAGACACGTAATTATTTCTGAAAGGAGGATAACAAAGAATTGCCCATCGATTCATGTTCTGAGCCCAGTAGGGTCTCTCATCCAGCTATTTGAGAAGAGGAGAGGAGCCCTTTGCCTACCGGGAAGAAGAGGTCAGAAGTATCAAAACGAAAACAGAAGCAGACAATAAGAAAGAAAAGAAAACCCTCAGCAGAGATGCTTTTTAAGTGGTAGAGATAAGAGATCTAAAATCAAATCGTGATTTTGATGCTCACCACTTGGGTGATCCTGGACAAATCACTTGAGTTCCCTGTGCCTCAGTTTCCTCATCTGTAAAATAAGAGTTGGAGCTGATGCCTCTAAGGTTCTTTCCAGCTATAAATTTATGCTCCCCAATATGGGCCTCAATTTCCTGCTCTGTAAAATAAGAGGGCTGACCTAGATGGCCTCTCAGGACTCTTCTACCTCCCCAAATTTCTTCCATTCCACTGAGATCTCAGGATCCTTCTCCCCATGATCAAGGCCTGCCCGAGTTTGTCCTCTGAGGTTAGAGGCATGGTTGTACCAAACTCTGGTCAATCTGAAGGTCAGTGGGGATACCCCTCCCTTTCTCACGAGATAGTCAGGTCACTTTTGAATCAAAACGGTCCTGCTCCCTTAAGTTGCAAGGGGGGCATCCAGGTGGCTCAGTGGAGATAGTGCCAGGCCTGGAGATGAGAGGTTCTGGGTTCAAATCTAGCCTCAGATACTTCCTAGCTACATGACCCTGGGCAAGTCACTTAACCTCCATTGCATATCCCTTATTGCTCTTCTGCCTTGAAACCAATACACAGTATTGCTTCTAGGGCAGAAGGAAGGGTTTGTTAAAAACAACAACGAAACAGAAAGTTGCCTCCTCAATCAAAGCATGCCTGTTGAAAGCTACCATTGTTCTGTCTAGAACCAAGTGGGTGAAGTAGGAGTCATTAGACCCCTCATTTTTAAAATCTCTCATCTTCTGTATGAGAACTGACACTAAGTACTACTTCCAAAGACCCTAGACCCCCAGTCTAAAAAGCTAGAAGGGAATTCATGGCCTGGACCTGCAATTTTAGTTCTGTGAGGAGAAAACCCATCTAAATAAAGCAGAACCAGCTTGTCTTGCAGCTTAGTTCTAAAAAATGATCTGGGGCACTTGCCTGCATTTGATTGGACTTGAACCCTGATGGTCCTCATCAAGTCCTCTCCAACCACTGTGCAACTCAGTCCCTTCTAGAAGGTAACTTCTCCTTGGCAATCCCCTAATGATCACCTGATATCAGTTACCACATTACACCAGGTAGTAGTGACCATATTATGGAATGACCAGGCAGGGGAGCCTCATCTTCCCAGGTGGGACTCTTAAAAACTAAACCACTCTTTACCTTCATGTGCTTCATGGACCCCCTGGCATTCAGTGGGGTGAAGCCTTCAGACCTCTTCACAGACAATACAAAAGAAACCAATTCTATTGAAATATAATTATCAAAATATTTAAAAACAAGTTCAAGGCCCCAAAGTTAGGAGCCCCTGCTCTAATCTGCTGTCCATCAACGCATGACAGCTTAGTATAAATGAGTTTCCACTTCTGCCCAGAGAGGAAGAGTGTACTGGGCTCCCTCCAGGGGACCTGAAAGATGGAAGGGATATATTTTGGTGGCGAGAGGACACATCCCTATGAGTCGATGCAACACTGGAACGAGAGGGGAGCTGTCCAAAGAGATACTGACGGCTGTTCATAGAAGAAGAATGCACACTTCCATAGCACTTCAAGGTGCCCCAAATCCTTTACTTGACAACAGCTCTCAATGGTAGGAAGTAAAGGAGTTTTCCTATTTTGAAAACAAAGAAACTGACGTTCCAGGATGACCTCATCAGTAAATGGCAGAATCAGAACCCAAACCCAGGCCTCCTGAGATGGAGACCTGCACCCTGCCTCTGGGCTTGTGCATGCAAAGTCCATCAGCTCCTGCCTTGGACAATTTCTTTTCTCCAAATACTATGTAAAAGCAGATCTCGGTCTGACCAGTATTTCCTCCTCATTCTCATTATTTTCCGATTCCGAAGCTAGAAATTTGTATTCTCTGTGTATGACAGGCTTTGCTAAAGTAAATCCACTTTGTGAAAAACAGCTCTGTGATAACAGGTAAGCATCAAATTGTTTATGGGGAAACATGCCTGCTTCCCCCATCAGCGGGGAGTGATTCCCATTCAGCACGGAATGGAGATGGAGAGATGGTGCTGCTGTCAGCCACCCATCATCTGATTAAGCCCTCCATTTCTCAATCCTCGAGCTCCCATGAATCTCAGGTACAAGATGACAAGCAGAATCCACTCGGATCTTCGAAGAAAATGGGACTTATTTCGGACCTCTCTGAAAGGTGACTCTGTATTTCTGACTGAGACCTCTATCGATCATTTCTGAGTTTCTAATTTCAGGATACAGACATACCTGTGAGTGTATGGTCTCGCTTGGCCTCAACAACTCGTCTTCTTTAACATTATAAAGGAAAGAACATTGTGACTGAGATTCAGGAGGCCACTGTACTGCTCTGGGCTCTGGCATTGGCCAGCTGGGTAACCTTGGGTAAATGACTTCTGGTGAGCCTCCATTTCCTCTATCTAGTCCATGGGGGGTGGCCCGTCCCTACTATCCCAAAGGACTGGCACTGGGCTATTTTTCTTGGATGGCTCCATGCTCTCCCCAAAAGAGTGCCTGCCTTCATTGGTACAGACGGATCCATCATGGATCCATCCATGAATTCTGCTCCATTGTGATCTTGGCCCACTCTTTACCAGATAGCCTGCATAGAGCTCCTTCTTACACCACGGAAGCTGGCCTCTGTTCTTGTAATGCCAGGGGTGCCAACTTAGCATTTGGGCTGCTCAGAGGCTCTTGCTCATTCTCACCAAATACGATCTTCCCATACCTCTCTGCCAAGTACCTACTAAGTACTAGCTGGAGCAGAGAACGATGTCCTTGTTTCTCTCTTGCTCAAGACACCCCAGGACCGTCTGTTACCTCTAGGATCCAACGGACTGCTTTGTTTGGCCCGTAGAGCCCTCCACACATTGGTTCCACTGGATTTTCTGGCCACCTCCTGCCCTTTTGTGCACTCTGGCTTTCTCACTTGTCCTCATTCAACACATTTTATCTCTCACCACCATACCTTTCAGAAGCTTGACCAAAGCTTCTGAGCCTCCATCACCCTCTCAAACGAAGCTCCAAAGCCTTGACTGCCTTCGGCCCCAGGAGTGGGAAAGGAGAGACCCTAGCTCCCAGGGATGGCCACCTGCATGGGGAAGTCTGAAGTTCCCAGTAGAAGCAAGCCTGGCCACAGCTACACATCACAGGGCAAGACTGGCTCCCCAGAGAATCCTCCCTCGTCCCTTCCCACCAGACTCTGAAGGGATGCAGGAGATCTGGTCCCTGAAGGTGGGCTAGCTGGCGGGGTTGAGGAAGGAGGCAGAGCCCATGAACTCCCCATCCTCAGCCTGCCTTGGCCTTGTGGGCAAACAAATCGGTAATCCCTCAACTCGGAGGGACTCGGCAGGGTTTTTCCTTCTCTTTTTTTCTGGGTAAGTCAACAAGTCTCCTATTAATTAACCAGTGATTAAAGTCTCTTTGTGGAAATTAATCACAGGCTAGAAGAGGCCTGTGTCCTTGTGTGCTTCATTAGGATGCTATTTGTCCTTCAGGCAGGAGGAAAGAGAACGGGCTGGGGCCCTGGCACTGGGGTTTCCTCCAGATCTAGTCAGAGCAAATGCACATCCCCATGGAAAAACCCGTGGAAATACGTGGCTACACTGACACCCAAATGTCCACACAGGCACCTAGAAAAATACATGTGTAAACAGACATGCACGTGTAGATAGAAACATGTGGGAACACACATGTGTGGAAAACGTGGTAGCATGTGCCCGTGGGGAACGCTACCTGGAAATACACGTGTGCACAGAAATAGGAAACACATGCAAAATGGAAACATGTACAAGGAAAACCCATTGTACGAAACTTTACATAGGGAACCGCACATGCCCATGGAAACCCATAGGAAATCTACGCATTCACCAAAATTCTATGCAGAAATATGTACATATGAGGGAACACGTGTAGAAACGCATGCATAAGAACACACATGGAAACATGCAGACAAACATGGGAAAAGACATGGAAGCACACAGGAACCCGGAAGAACACACCCCTACTTCTGCAGGACAGGAACCACAAGATGTACAAATGCTGTGACTTGTGAGGTCTTCCAGCCCGTTTACAAAGGGGAAAGCCGAGGCCAAGAGAGGGGCAGTGACTGGCCCAAGGTGATGTAGGGAAGGAGAAACAGGCCTGGGAGAGAAGACATTGTGGCTCTGGAGTCAAAGTCACTTCTTGATCGTCGCAGATCCCTCTGGCCGTCTGGTGAACCCCATGTACCCCTTCTCAGAATTGTTCAAGATAGAAGAAAAGGCTAAATTTTAGAGGTTATTGGAGGAGGAGGGAATATCACTTGTTCCCATCCAATTGCACACGCTCCCTCTCCACAGACCTTTGGATAGGTTAAAAAATCCTCCTCTTTGGGGTTTCGGGGGGCATTTCAGGGCTCCCGCCATTCAGAATGGAACCAATGTGACATCTCTCCACACAGCTTCCCTTTTCCTTCTCTCTCCAGCCCAGGAGTGTGATACCAACCAGGGCCAGCAAAGTCTGACCAAATTTGACAGTCTCAAAGGAATGATTCCTTCCAATGAATTCCTTCCTTCCAACCTTCCAATGAACGGTTCCTCTTTGAGCCTGGGCGTCACGCTTCCTGCCATAGAATCAAAGCCCACGATGGGGCTCAAAACCCAGTTCTGAGGCTGATCATGCCTATTTTCATTGAACAAATCTCAATTTAACATCCGCTCTGTTTAGAGGACTGGAATCAGCACTACTAGGTGGGGCCGTGAATAGGGTGTTGGACTTCGAGTCAGGAACACCTGAGTTCAGATCCTCTCTCGGACCCTCAGTAGTAGCATCACCCTGAGTCATGCATACACGAGTAATTTCTCTTAGCCTCAGTTTTCTCATCTGTAAGATGGGTTAATAAGAACACCTACTTCACTACATTGTGAGGAGCAAAGGAGATAGCATGTAAAATGCGATGTAGATGCTGACTATTATCACTGTGGGAAAGCGACCAAATTTAATTCTTGCCCAAATGAACTCACAGTGTAGTAAGAGGATAATACACTTGTCAGACACTTCTTAGCTGTGTGACCTTGGATGAATCACTTTCCTCATCTCAAAAACATGCATCAATAATATATAGCTCTACTTACATCACAAGAGTTATAAAGAATTTACATTGAAAACCGTAAACCACTATAAACATGAGCTATTGTTCTGATTAACATTAATAAGCATGATTCCAGGCTTTAAGCTGCATGCGGTGTCACAGAGAAGATGAAATACATGTACAAATAATTGTGGTACTTAAGGAATCCATCATTTGATTCATGGGGGTGTCTCCATTTCCTCTGAAGGAGATCTCAGCCCTTCTATTCCTTGGGAGACTCAGAGACACCCATAATGTTGGAGCTGAAAAGGACTTTCAGAGGTCATTAAGTCCGGCTCCAGCAAGGGAACTGAGCCTCTTAGGGGGAAGGGGCTTGCCTTGGGAGTTAAGGGGCAGAGCTAAAACTCGAACCCAGGCTTTTAATCCTCAAACATCAACATTCTTTCATTCATGCCATGTTTTGTCTATGAGACATTGCCTGAGTTACTTTAGCCAAATAAACTCATCTTCATTCATCGCCCACCATCGGAGAGAGATGAGCCACTCTGCCTACCCTTAGTCAACATGATCCTTGGACAGTGGTCACACGGCCTCTCAGCAGGGCTATACCCCAAATCTTCCATCCTGGCAGAACTTTTTAGTGCATTTGCTGCAACCCTCCCAATATAATCCATGGAGAACACTTGCGGATACATAACTACCTCTGATATGAGATACAATGGAAAGACAAGAAGTACTACGGGTTCAGAGAGACGTAAGAACCCTTCTAGTTTCAGGGAACACTTCCTGGAGAAAGCAGCATTTGAGTTATACCTTGAAAGATGGGGAGAATGTCCAATGGTAGCCATGGATCGAGGAGACTTCAGGATCAACTCCTTGGTCAATGTAATATTAAAATTAGTATCCAATAACTCCAAGCATTATATTTTATAAGATGTATTAATAATCGCTTGAAGTAGAAGAAATAAAAGGACAAAAATATAAGCCTGAGTAAAGTTTTCCCATCCACATTCGCAAGAAAAAAAGCGAGGGACGGGGTCACACACAAACTTTATCTCCAAAACGTAAGGATGTAATTTTAGAACAAAAGTGGGATGCTGGGATTCAAAGTCCTGGGGTTCAAATTTTAATTATACAATCCCCCCTGTGATTCCATTGGAAAATGAGCATGCAGAAATCTCCCAGATTTACATGCCTAATTTCCCCATGGAATCAGTACACATAACCAACTTATATCTCTAAAGACCTTTAACTAGAAGTACGTACAATATTGTACTTTCTAAGGGGAAATTACAATAATTTGAGGATAAGAAGGAAACAAAAGAAAGAGAACACAACTAATGATTGCTAGGTGCATTGACAAAAAAGTCAATTAGGGGGCAGTCCCGTTTGGCATAAGAGTGTACATTCAAAATAAATGGGTTCGATCCCCCACAGTTCAATTTCACTACACCCCAAAGTTCATTCTGGATCTTTCGGTGCAGGGTGTAGTTTCTTCAGGCATCTCCATGGCGCCTTCTCCACACAGTTCACTTTCTTGATTTGGGGAGGTAGCAAGTTTCTTATCCTAAAATTACTCTCAAACAAGAAATATTTTTATAAATCTAGAATTTTATGACAATAATATATCAACCATGTTTTTCTTAAGATAGCCTGAGATGCAGAGAAAGTAAGCTGATCCAAATTTACTGCTTTGAGACCCAATCCCACCAGGGGGATGTGCCTTTGCCTTCCACAGGTAATGCTCTGAGGGGGTACAGGTCCCCCCATGTGAACGTGGGAAGCCTATGCCAAGGCGAAGGTGCAAGAAGGAGCAAGTTTGGCGAGTGGGGGAGAAGAGCAGCAGAGGAGCAGCTAAATCTCCCTCTTCCTAAAGCCGTCTGCCTTGTCCATCTCATTATGACTCTCAGTCTGGCCTGTGGAAATGGGATTTGGGTCTGTCATTGTTGAATGATCGTTTATCCTGCAAGGCCTCTCTGTGGGGGGCGTGGGAGTGGGGTTTGGGCTCTACCTGGCTATCGTTGACCCATCCATTATGACTGATTGATATTTCTTCCCAGGATTATTAATTTGAAAACTCTCTCGAATATTTACCACCTTTTACAAATACACTATTTAGAGCACACTGGGATTTCTTCAAAGTATTCTCTACAGGAAATTAATTTGGCCCAATGCAGGTATCGAAATGCTATCACGGGCAGATGAATTGGAGATTCTGGTCCATAGATATTTCTACCTGGAATTACCAGCACAGGGCTGACGGGGCCAAATGGCTGTTTTCATCAACGACAGTTTTGTCTGTGCAAGAAATATGAGTCTAGCCCGGAGAGAATACAAATACATGGGCAATTACTGCCGGGGAGAATTTTATCAGCAATAAATATGATGACAGTGCATAGTAATTCACTTTTGTCCCCCAGTTTATATTTACATGACAACCCGAGAGCAGAATGCCACGCGCCTGGGACGCAGCCGGAGGTGAAGGGGACAGAGAGAGCCTGGGTCCAGGCAAGCCTCCCCTTGGAGTGAAAGGAGCCCTGGCCAAAGGCACCCGAGGAAGAGACGTTCTGGACCCTGGAGCGTCTTGTGACTGACAATTCTGGGGAACAAAGCACCGCCCTCCCAACCTCGGGAACGAGGGAGTGTATAGATTAGTATTACGGCTTTCTAGAGGAAGAAACTGAGGGTCAGAGAGAAATGACTTGCCAAGCTCATGCAGGGAGAGAGTAGAACAGATTTCCAACTCGGGTCCTTGGACTTTCCGGCCACTAAACTCTCTACTGAACCACACCGTCTTCCCTACTTCTCTGAGCAGCGGCTGAAGGTAGGTTTGTCTTCCCCTGGCCGTGGATCCTTCGAGCTATTATCTGATATCTCTCCTCCTTTATCGTATTGGTCACCCTGCTGAGGGTGGCAGTGAGAGAGAGCTGTCTACACCTGCTGACTCCATCCCTCTCTGGCTGACGGTTACCTCTTTCCGGGCCAGCCCTCCTAGTGGTCTCCCTTCAGTGTCTCCCCACTCCAGTTTCTCTCCCATAGTCCTGCCAAAGAGATTCCCTCAAGTTCAGGTCTTCCTCTTCTCTCACTTTATTCTCTTCTCAAACCTTTGCAACTTCATAATTTAACCAAAACTGCTTTCTCCAAACTCACTGCCGTGTCTCAGATGCTCCATTTAATGGCCTTTTCTTTTGTTAAAAACCCTTACCTTCTGTCTTAGAATCAATAATAAGTATTGGTTCCAAGGCAGAAGAGTAGCCTTCTGTTAAGTGACTTGCCCAGGGTCATACAGCTAGGAAATGTCTAAATCCAGATTTGAACCCAAGATCTCCCATCTCTAGGCCTGGCTTTCTGTCCATTTAGCCACCTAGCTACCTCCTAATGGTTTTTTTCTCAATTCTCCTAGTTCCCGACTCTCTCTAGCCTGTCACTCACTCTCTCCTCCTCCTGGTTGCTATCTCCCATCATGACTCGGCTCTCTTGGTTCTCCTCCCACCTATCTGAATGCTCCTTCTTTAGTTTCTTTTGTTAAATCAACATCCATATCTGGCCTATTGCTGTAAATATTTCCCAAGGCTCTTTCCTATCTTCTCTTCTCTCTGTATATTCTCTTGCTGACCTTATCAGCGTCTATAGGTCTACCTACCATCTCTCTGCAGACGACTCCCAGACCTATTTCTTCATCCTAGTCTTTTCCCTTGAACTCCAGTCCTACATTTTAAACTAGACATCCTATTAATATCTCAAACTCAACATACTTAAAACAGAACTCATTATCTGCCTCCTGAAAAAAAAAAGACTCTCTTCTCAAATCAGAGAATGTCAAAGCTAGGAGGGCCCTTAGCACCTGGATTGTTCTAAGGATGACTTCAAAAGTCTAGTCCAACCCTCTCATTTTAAAGAAGAGGAAAACTGCGAACCAGAGAGGGAAAGGGATTTGTATGAGGTCCCACAGGGAGGAAGCATCAGAGGTGGGATTTGAACAAGATCCTCTGCGTCGAGTAGTGGCTCTTTCTACTATTCCACATTTTGCAGAATAACTCTGTCATTCAAACATTGTATTTCCACTAGGATTGAACATAAGGTTCTCCACACAGGAGGTGCTTAATAAATGCATGTAATATTCTGTTGTGTTGTCCTGCCTTACATTGTCATGTAATCTTCTATACTGGTTAACCTATAAGATCCAGCCTCTCAATGAGAATCAGTACTAAATTACTGCATTATTAACTACAAGACCCAGAAAAGACCACCACTTTAGGACTTTTTTCCAGTGAGGAATCTTCAGCCCCAAGAGATTATGACCTTCAAAGTCCCTATGTCCAGGACTGGAATTTGAACCCAGCACTCATTCCAGTATAAAATTATAAGACATGAGTTCAAAATCTCTCTTTTAAAAAATGAATCAATTAGTAAATGTGGGTGATGTTAAAATAAAAAAGAGCAAGAAAAAGTTAACTTTCAAAGTTAAAAAAGGAGTTGTTTGAACTATACCATATGAGAACTTCAAAGGAATTCAACTTGGAGTTTGGCTACACTGATGCTTTGCTGTGCCCCAGGCTTCATCTACTGTCTTCCTCCCTTACAGGTGAGGAGGAGCTGTCCACTCAGCCCAGGCAGCCTTTCTTCCTTCAGAAACTCCATGGACCCTTTAATGCTTAATCTGGGAGAAGCCGCTGGCTTCAGAGTTCATCCCAGGTGGAATGGACCAGCTTCATATATCTACTGTACTGGCTTCTGAGAGAAACTGAGGTAGAGACAGCTTATCATCTCTCTCTCTCCACAGAAATAAGGAAGAAATCACAAGTTCTCTTGGGATGCCAATGCTGTGAGCGGGCTGGGTTCCTTGGCCCTCCCCAGCCATCAGCATTGGTGAGGGCTGGATGGAGGGGCAGAGTGTAGAAGTCACAACCCCCTTCGGAGGCAGAATTGAATGTGCCTCATCTGGTGAAAGCCTCCTATGTACAGCTGTAGCAGGTTCCTGACTGGAAAGGCAGGTTTGCAGGTGCCCTGGGGCTCCTTAGAGCAGATGTCTGACCTTTCTCTGTCAGTGGGGACCATATGGTTAATGGGAATAAATCACAGAATGGAATGCTTAATTAATCCAATAACATTTTCCCCTTAAAGATAATTCTATTCATTTGGACTCTAAAACTAAAAATGCAAAAGTGCTGCTGGGTGGGACAGGCAGAGGGAGCATATTTGGGAGGGGAAAGTCTGAACTAGCGCACCGGGATTTTAATTCTGACATGGACACCTCCTGGATGGGGGAAAGTAGTCAGCCCTGTTCGATTCAGACCCACATTCGATAATAAGTGACTCATTTGCATAAAGTCAGTCAATTAGCCTCTATTAAGCCCATCGTATGTTCCAGGTTCTGTATCAGTGCAAGGCTAAAGCAGTAAAGTGGGTACAGCATTGGTCTCAGGGAGGAAGGTCTCAGCTCAAAACCTATCTCTAATAGGTAACTATTGAGTGATAATATATGTATAACCCAGTGGAATTGCTTGTCAACTCCGGGAGGGGGGAAAGAAGAAGGGAGGGAGACAACATGAATCAGGTAACCATGGAAAAATTTTTAAATTAAATTTTAAATTAAAATAATAATAATAGGTAACTATATAAACCTGACGGACCACTAAATCCCAACCTAGGCGGTTTTCTCATTGAAAATGGGGATGATAATAGAAGCATCTAACTCCTGGGATCAATGTGAGGATCCAGTAAGAGTGTAGTTACAATGCAGCCTTCGGTTGATTCAATGAGGGGACCTGCCCAAAGAGGGACCTCTTTGAATGGAGAAACTCTATGAAATACCTCTTAGGGGAAACAGAATCAGACGATAGCCTCTAGGGCTGGATAAGACTTAAAGACCATCTGGTCCAGTGACCTCTGTATGGATGTGGACTCATACTCAGGGCAGTAAATGTCTGACTTGCCCAAGGACATAGAGGGAGGAACAGAACTGGGATGCAACGCTGGTCTCTTGACACCAAATATAGGGCTTCTTCCAGGAAACATAAAGCTTGGAAACGGGGATAATTGAATGTGCGTTGTGATGCCCTGAAATATCATTGAAGTGTATCTCACAGCTGTATGGCATTGATCACCACTCATTTCTGTCTCGGGGCTTAGCTCTGTCTCTTCGCCCTCCCAGAAACTACATCTGTGCCTCAGAAGAATAATGAGGCCACTTGAGAAGTTGCTTAGTAATGTCCAGAGCTGGTTTCTCACCTTGGATGGAGATAAAGCCCCACAAAACATGCACCTAAGAAAAAAGGAAGGACTTTCTGCCAAGTGGAAGAGGCAGAAGGTTCAAGAAAGGATGAGATGTCCTAGGCAGACCCGATCCTGAATGTTTTTGCTTATTCTTTGACCTAGAATATCAGCTCAACCTATGCCTTAGGGGGAATCCCATTGATAACAACACTGATGAGTGCTTATTTTCTGGAATCATTTCAGGAGAACGTAAGCTCCTTGAGAAAAAGAAATGCCTTAATTTTTATCTTCATGTGCCTTAGTGGAGAGCATAATGCCTGGTGCACAGGAGGAGATTAATAAGTATTTATTGAATTTGTCCAAAACCCTCCAGTAATGGGGAACTCATTGCCTTCCAGGGGTAACCTTTCCACTTCAGCAGAGGACAAATTTTTGTGCATCTTGTAAGGAAAAATGAACAAAATGGCAGATGAAGGTGACCAGCTATGCAGGCAAATGAGAAAATATGATCTAGACCGGCCAGAAATGACCTGGGGAAATTTTTTGATCCAAACTCAATAAGAAGTGCTGGAAGAGTTAAAAACGACAATGGTAGAGTAAAAATTTGGTAAAGAAATGAGGACACAAGAAAATTATAGCTTTATAAAAGAGGCACAAGAAATGCTGAAGAAAATTACACTTTAAAAAAAAAAACGGAATTGGCCTAATGAGAAAAGGGGCACAAAAATCCACTGAAAAGAAGAACATCTTCAAAAGAAAAACTGACCAGATAGAAAAAGAGGTATGCAAATTCACTAAAGAAAAGAATGTCTTAAAAAGAAGAATTAGGAAATGGAAAAGGAGATACAAATTTTCACTAAAGAAAATAATTTCTTAAAAATTATAATTGGGCAAATAGAAACAATAAGAAACAATAAAAACAAAGATAAAAGAATGAATTTTTTTTAAAAAGTGAAATATCTCATTGGAAGAAACAATTTACCTTAAAAACAGATCTAGGAGAGATCATTTAAGAATTATTGAGCTACTTACACAACATGATCAAAGAAATATTCTAGATATCATTTCAAAACATTAACAGAGAAAATTGTTCCAATATCTTACATCCAGAAAAATAGAAAAAAAGAAATCCAAAGAATTCACTGATCACCTGAAAGAGACCCCAAAATGAAAATTTCAAGGAACATTGTCATGGAAATTTTTATCCCACCACTCTGATATAGACAATTTAGATAAACAAAGTAAAAAAGCCAAATTTCTCCAAGACAAGGTAGAATTTAGAGTTTATTGGAAAGGGGCCAAGTCTCCCAGATAAACTTGGAATCTCGCACATGTTACAGAGTTGGACCCCAGTGAGAGACAAAGCCAGGCAGCAGAGACCTGGTTTTTATACCAAGACAATAAGAAAGTGAATATTTCCAAACAAGGATTATGACATACCATAAGACATAACTTTTTTAGAAACTATTACCCAACTACACAGCTGATTGGTTATTTCATTTAGGAAAACCCATATTTGTCTTAAAGTCAGATCACAAGACAACACTCTAATTAAGAAATACTGATGACCATTATCTCAGGGCTCGTCTGATCTGTTGGGCAGATGGTTATTTCAAAATAGGAAAGGGTGAGCATTCTTGCACCATATCAGGACATGATGCAGCATTCCGGGACCTGAAACTCATGATAGAAGGGAAATATGACTTAGGGAGGGGTTGGAAACTCCCTTAGAAGCAGTTTTATGCTTTAGTTAGAGATCCTTATAAAATCATGAATTCTACTAATTGTAATTAAGATTATAATGGAATTATACTAATCACTTTAAAATCACAATATTGATTAGGTTTAAACTTATCACTATACTTTAGAATCACAATATTGATTAGGTTTAAACATCACTATCATTAAAATTAAATCAAGTATAAGGGGGTAGGGGGCCTTTCTTCCTGACAATATTATAGCCAAACAGCTCCCAGGTCAAGAAGAAAATATTGCAAGCAACCAGAAAGAAACAATTCAAATATCATGGAGTCACAGCCAGAATCACACAAGATTTTGTACCTTCCATATTAAGGAGTCAGAGGCTTAGAAAACGCCAGAAGGCAAAGGAGTTAGTATTACAACCAAGATTAGCCTACCTGGGAAAACTGAGTGTAATCCTTTAGGAGAAAAATGAATTAATGAAATAGAGAACTTTCAAGAATTCCTGAAAAAGAGACCAGGGCTAAATAGAAAATTTGGCATTCAAACAGAAGACTCAGAAGAAGCATGAACGAATAATCATAAAGGGCTCAGTAAAGTTGTTTTTGAGGTGGGGTATTTGTGCAGGGGAAAATGATACCTGAAACTCCTAAAAACTTTATAATTATTAGGTCAGTTAAAAAGAATTTATATAAACAGATGGCATGGGTGTGAGTTGATTATGTTGGAATGATCTCCAAAAAATAAAATTAATGGGTGAGAAAAAGGAGGTATTGTGAGAGGGGAGAAGGGAAAGGTAGAATAGGGAAATTTTTCTCATATCAAAGAGGCATAAAAGGAAGAGTCTTTACTATGGAAGAGAAAATGGACAGTAGTTGATGGGTAATGCTTGAACCTCACTTCTCATCATAATGGGTTCAAGGAGGAAACATATACACACAATTAATTCATTGTGTATAAAATGTAACTTACCCAAAAGGGAAATAGGAGGGAGAGGGGATAAGAGAAAGGGATGGGGATGATAAAAGGGATTAAGGGAGGATCTGGTTAGAAGCAAAACAGACTTCTGAAGAGGGGCAAGACAAAAAGAGAGAGAGAGAGAAAGAAAAGAAAATGGAATGGAAGGAAATACACAGTTAGTAAGCAAAACTGTGAATGTGAATGGAATGAACTTACCCATAAAAACTGAAGTGCATAGCAGAATGGATTAGAAACCAAAATCCAATAATGTGTTGTTTACAAGAAATACTCTTGAAACACACACACACACACACACACACACACACACACACGGTTAAAATAAAGGACTGGTGTAGGCTCCAATATGCTTCAGCTGAACTTAAAAAAAGACAGGAGTAGCAATCATGATCTCAAACAAAGTAAAAGCAAAAATAGACCTAATTAAAAGATATAACCAGGGAAACTATATTACGTCATAGACAATGAATCAATATCAAAAATTTTATTTTAAGTTTCTATAATAAAGACCTCATTTCTCAGATATATATTGAGTATGGCATTGAGTCAATTTTATAAAAAAAAAAAAATAACAGCTATTCCCCAATTGATAAATGGTCAAAGACTATTTCAGAAGAAAAAATCAACACTATCTATAGTCATGTGAAAAAAAATGCTCTAAACCACTATTGATTAAAATTAACTAAAATTAAAATAACTCTAAATTACCACTTCACACCTATCAGAAATGACAAATGCTGGAGGGGATAAGGGAAAAATAGGTACATTAATGAACTACTGGTGAAGTTGTGAGCTGGTCCAACCGTTATGGAGAACAATTTGGAACTATGCCCAAAGGGCTATAAAATTATGCATACACTTTGACCTAGTAATACCACTACTAGGTCTGTATTCCAAAGAGATCAAAGAAAAATGGCCTATATATGCAAAACCTTTATAATAGCTCTTTTTTGTGGTAGCAAAGAATTAGAAGTCAAGAGATATTTATCAATTGTGGAATGGCTGAACAAGCTGTAGCACATGATTGTGATGGAGAATCATTATGCTGGGGGAAATGGCAAGGGAGGAGGTTTCATAAAAACATGGTTTTTATATATGAACCACAGCACTTGGTAACAGCAATAGTGTAATATGATCCACTGTGAAAGACGTGACTACTCTGATCAGTACAGCGATCCAAGACAGTTTCAAAGGACCAAAAAATATAATCCACCTCCAAAAAGAGACTGAGGAACTCTAAGCGCAAATTTCTTTATTTTCTTGTGTGTTTTTTTAAAGTATGACTCATATAGAAATATTTTGCGTGATTCTGCATGTATAACTGGTAGCACATCCCTAGCCTTCTCAATGGGTAGGAGAGGGAGAGAATTCGGAACTTAAAATTGAAAAAAAAAAAAAAGAATGTTAAAAACAAATTTTAAAATACTTTTATGAAGGAAAAAAGGGTAACGGTGGCACACTAAGCCATGGGACAGAGCACAGCAGGCCCTGGGCAGACGGAAGATTTTACTTCTGCCAGGAGCTCAGGCTGGACTGGTGATACCCAGCAGGCCAAAACACAAAGCAGCGTGTCTGAAACAAGACCACCAATTAGTGAATATTTATGTTGTCATTAATGTAGTCACAAGTGGCTCCAGCCAGGGAAGCTGGGGCTAGAGGAGGAGGTCACAGGTGTGCTTTCTTTCTGATGTTAAAGCAGGTGCTCTGCTCTGTCTGTCTGGCTGGCTTTCTCTGCCTCCCCTACACAGATCCTAACTTTCTCCCCCCACCCCCATTCTTCTGTTTATGCCCATAAATCAGTCCATTCTGGGGGGGAATATTTACTCCAGAATCTAGACTCCAGTGTGTGGCCCACTATATGACTGAATTGAGATGGAGATAGGAAGCTCTGAGTAGACCTTGTTGATACAAAACTGCAGAATTGAAGGGAATATTTATCCTGTATTCAAAGTCCATCTAGGACTTTTCTTTTTATGGAAAGAGATAGGCAGGTACCCAGTGCCCTTCATCTCCTGTTCTCTTCCTCCCATGAGCATCCTCTCTCAGGAAAGCCTTCCTTTATGTTTAAAAAAGAAAAAGGAAAGTAGAACTCCTGACTTCTAATTCTTCAACTACAAAATGAGGTTGGAGCAGGGAGGGTGTTAGGGGTTAAAGAAGACAGACAAGGATTTATCAAAAGTCTATGGTAGTAGTTATGTGACCCTGGGCAAGTCACTTAACCCTCATTGCCTACCCTTACTGCTCTTCTGCCTTGGAACCAATACACAGTATTGATTCCAAGATGGAAGGTAAGAGATTTAAAAAAATGCCTATGTTGGGGTTTCTAAGTAGCTCAGGGAATAGAGATTCAGACCTGGAGATGGAAACTACTGGGTTCAAATCTGGCCATACTTCCTGGCTGTGTGATCCTGGGCAAGTCACTTAACCCCAACTGCCTATCCCTTACCACTCTTCTGCTTAGAAACCAATACTTAATATTGATTCTAAAATAGAAGATAAAGAGTTTTTTGTTTTTGTTTTGTTTTGTTTTGTTTTTAAGAACCTATATTGTCAGGAGTTCTACCTTGAGCCCTGAAGGTACAAATATAAAAGTGAAACAGTACCTGCCCCCAAGGAGTTTACATTCTAATGGGTGAGAGGAGTGCATTCAGCATATAAATATTTGCAAAATAAGTGTAAAGAGGATTAATTAAAATAAATACAAAGTAACTAAACAGAAGCTACTTAGTAAGGTAGACAGATGCTCTCATTTGAAGGGACCCTGAAAGTCATCAGAGAAGGGGCCACTTGAGCTGCATCTTGAAGGAAAGGAGGAGCCCTTTGAGGTGGTGGTGAGAAGGAAGGGCATTCGAGCCATGGGAGACAGTGAGGCACAGAGACAGGAGAGAGAAAAGAGAGAAGGGCATTTGGACTGGACTGCAAAACACAAGACAGAGTAATGATCCATCTTCCTTACTGATGCTACCTGCCCTTTGCTGATTATCTCCAATCATCCTGCTTATAGTTTTCTGCAAGCTCTCTCAGCTAGCTAGAACCCCAGCCCTAGTCTGACTGGGAGCTCCTAGAGAATAGGGACTGTCATTTGCCTTTCTTGGCAACCCCAGCATTTTCCCCCCAGCATTTAACCTAATGCCTGGCACACAATAGCTGCTTAACAAATGCATATTGGCTGATGAACTGAACAGTGCTGGGAAGCTAAATTCAGGCCTGGTTTGGAAGGGTTTAAAAACTTCACAAAGAAGCTTATATTTCCACCTAGAGGTGGGAAGAAGCAGATGAAGCTGGCTGAGTAGGAGAGTGACAGGATGCGTGCTTGTGTAGAACAGGCTGGAGCAGAGAGACTTAATATGGAGAAGCATCATCTAGGCCAGAGGGACGGAATCAAGTAAGCAGCTGTATGAGGAGAGAGAAGGTTTCAGAGGTGAGAAATGGAGGAAGAAACGGTCATATCCAGCATCTGCTGGTGTGTGGGGCTGAGGAGAGGAGAGTTTAGGTCCCAGTCTGAGAATCTGATCCAGATTTCCTAAGCACCCCGACCACTCTTGCTTTTCCATACCATGGCCCAGGACTAAGGGCACAGCAATTGCCTTTCAGATTCTCTACGGGATGGCAGCTTTAAGCATCAAAGGAAACTCACAGCCGATAAGTCACTCCCTCACATGGACATCTCACAAGCTAGGTGCCCATCTGGGTCAGTCACTGCCCATCAGAAAGACATTCCCAGCCTGGCGCTGGACAAATACAGCTGGACCTTCTCTAAGTCTTCTGTAAGTCTTCTCTCCTTACCTCCAGTGTCCTCAGAAGAAAAGTTGGCCTGGCCGAATCTCTAGAAAAGGGCTCTGGGGAGTAACTCACTCACTGGACAATTGGACTGCCTCAGAGCCCGAGGTGCCAGCGACCCTTAAATGCTCACCTAGGAATGTCCCATGTTCCGAAAGCATCCCAGACCCTCTGAATCGGATGTCAAATGCAAGGGGATAGCTGCCGGTAAGGCTCAATGATATAATAATTCTGTTGATGATTGGCTGAATCAATAAATATAAAAGAACTTGGGCCCATTGCTGGGCTGTGTGCCTCACGTCTGAATCTCAGGCTTCCCGGCTGTGTGCTAGAGGTTCACGTCCAGAAAAGGATGATCAGCAGGTGAGAGACAGAGTTAGCAGCAGCAACTCATAGCCCAGAAGGGCTTTTCTCATCTTACTGGAAGGAGGAAAGCCCCTGCTGGACCTTGAACATCCCGAAGAATAAAAGTGCTCATAGAAGGGGAAAGAGAATAGACTCAGCATTTATTAAATGCTAACTCTGTGCTATTATGCTAAGTTCTTTATGAATGGAATTTCATTTGATCCTATAGCAATCCAGGTATACATTAATTGTGATATTATTTTAAGAAGTATTCAAAAACTTAACTCTTATACTGCTAATGATTGATCTCTGCAATCCTGAGTCAAATTGAATGTTGACCTTGCCAAATCCCTAGCCCTTCCCTAAGGCTACACCCCAGAAGAGAGTCAGTTATCTCAGTCTCCTTACTTTTCCTTCAATGATCAATTAACATAGGTATCAAACATCAGTAGATGCCTTAGGTCATATCCACCCTGGATCCTGATCTTAGCTCTACCTACTGTTTTAGGTTTTGGCAGTTTGCATTTTATAATGATTACCTCATAATGTTAATGTATCAGGCCACCAGCCTCTCCCCTTCCCCCCATACTGTTGTATGTAACCCCAATAAAAGTGACAAGACATCAGTTGGCAAGAGAGCTCTTGACCATCAGAGCTCCTAACCATGAAGCTCTTGACCATCAGAGCTTACTTGCTGTCTGTCTACCTCATGCCACAACTTTCTGTGTCTGTGTATCTTTATTCTCGCCTTATATTCTCTTTCCATTAATCCTTAACCCGTATCCCATTTTCACTCAGTCCTTGGTTCCCCTTTCTGAGTGTCCAACCCACTAGGAATCTTCGTGGAGTCGGTGGACGGCTTCAGATCCTAACAGCAATCCTGTGAGGAAAAGGCTAGTAACTTCATTTATAGTTGAAGAAAGTGAAGCAGACAGAGGTGAAGTGGCTAGACTAGTAAGCGCCTAAGGCCAGAGCTGAACTGGGGTCTTCGCAACTCGGTGTCCTGAGTTCTGTCCCCTGCATCAACAGCTGCCTGTAGCAAGAGAGGAAGAGTATCCAGAACGGAAGAGGTGATGGTCCGGCTCTCTGACACACTGATGAGTTCACATCTAGAGACTTCTGTTCAGTTCTGGACTCACTGTTTTAGCAAGAACATTAACAAGCTGGAGAGAATCTAAGGGGAAGCCAACCAGCATAGTGAAGGCCTTTGAATTCAGATTATATGGAGACTGGTTGAAGGAACTGGGGATATTTATTCTAGAGAAGAAAAGACTCAGAGGGAACCTGATCACTGTCAGGAAGTATGTAAAGGGTAGTATGTGGACAAGGGAATAGGTTTCTTCTGGTTAATCCCACAGGACAAAACCAGAAACAATGTGGGGAGAAGGGGAGAGGATGAGGGAGGTGTGAGGAACAAGGTCCTAGCAAGATAAGATGGTGGACTCCTCTCAGAAGTCCATATAATGAAGTAAAAACATTGAGTTAAGCTTCATGATCCCAGCTTAAACCCCGTTCCCCACATCCACCCCAGTGGGACATGATGAGGAACACATGATAAGTTAGTCCTTCAAGAGGCTAACAAGTGAAGTTGTTTTCACTTTGATTGGTTAAAACTCATTGTGAATGATTGGGGTAATTTCCCCTTCCTATCAGCTGGCTCTTGTGACTAGATTGTAAATCTCTAGTAACTAGCCAATGGTGAATGAGGGGAAGCACGAGGATAAAAGGGAGTCTGAGAGATCCTGTTCCTTGTACTTGCTTGCTGGCTGTGCCACTGGCTTCTGAGTACTCATTCTCGAGAGGATGAAACAAAAGAGCCTTTGTCACATTAACACCACCAAGTTCAAGATTCTTTTGAGCAGGTAGTCATTCTTCTCAGGAGGGAACTACAGAGAGACAAATTTCAAGCCACCATAAAGGGAAAATCATTGCAGAGAAATAATAATTGAACCCATGGGAGTTAATGAAATCACCCAGTGAGACAGATTAAGGGGAGAAGACAAAAGCATCAAAGACAGGTCCTTAGGGTACACCCACAGTTACTGGCCATGACATCATCAAAAACCTAGAAAAGGAGACTGAGTGGTGGTCAGACAGGGAGGAAGAGAACCAGGAGAGAGGAGTGTCACAAAAACTTAGGAAAAGGGGTATCCAGGGGGGAAAGGATGCTGGACTGTGTCAAAGACTGCATATAAGTCAAGAAAGATAAGAATTGAGAAAGGGCCATCAGACGTGGCAATTAAAAGATTTTTAGTAACACTGGAGAGAGAAGATTCATTTGAAATGAGGTCAGAAGCCATATTTCAGAAGATTTAGAAGAGAATTAGAGAAGAGGTAGTGGAAATGGAAGAACTAATTATAGCCAGATTTCTCAAAGAGTTTACCCATGAAAGGTAGGTTACAAGATGATTGGTAATAGGGACAAAGTACTAGTATTTAATAGGATTTAAAGCTGGAGGGACTCACAAAAGACATCTAATCCAATACCCCTGTATTATAGATGAGAAAAATGAGAGCAAAGAGGTTGCAAGATTTACTTAGGGTCACAGAGCCATTAAGAGGCAAAGGTGGAATTTGAACTGAACTATTCTTGGCTTCAAGTCTAGCCCTCCATCCAGAATACTTAGTCATGAGATATTATGAGGAGCTCAAAAAAACAAAACAAAACACCTGTTTGACCTGGTATAGAACAAAGACAACTGAACCAAGAGAACCATAAAACTCATGGCTCTAACAATGAAAAAGGAAGTGGAAGAACTGGCTATAGCCAGATTTCTCAAAGAATTGGTTACCTTGAATAAAAGCAACACTAAAAGGCAGTCAATATTCTGATGAATTATACTGTCCAGTCTCAGCCCCTTAGATCAGAAATTGAAGCATACTGTCCTCTCCTAGCATTCCAGAAGTGGAACACTATGGGTGCTGAAAGCGGCATACATTATCAGACATAGTCACATGGTTGGGTGCTTTGGCTTTGTTTTAAGGAAGAATTTGAAAAAAAGAGAAGATGAGAGAAAATGTCTATGGTGTTTTGTTTTTTTAAGGGACCAATTAAACTTATTTAGGAGATAAAAAAACAAAATGTCCTTTCCTACTCTCAAGTTTATGCTGCCATTTAAGGAGCATTCTCATGGCATGCCAATTGCTGATTTTCTAGACCCAAACATACTGCTCTTTCCATTAGCTGGCATGTCTTGCCTCCCCAGACAGAGAGATTTGATGTGAGAGGGGAGGCTTCTTATTCTCTTTATTCGTCATGGCACTAGAAACAGTATCACATACACAGATGACTTTTCATCCATATTTCCCAAATTTAATTTATATTAATGTATGCTATTTATTTTTTTAAATTAATCAATTTTAAAAAGACATCACTTCATTGCTATCTCACCAAAAGCCATTTCATTTTGTCTACTAATACTGGTGAGATTTCTTCTAACACCCTGATCCACTTTAATCAAAAGAGCCCAGACCTAGAACCAAGAATGAGATTCTGTCCCAGGTTTACCACTTAGCTTTCCAGCCTTGGACAAGTTACATCTCCTTTCCCTCCTCCAAAATAAGAAAGGGCTGATCTAGATGGCCTTTGCCCATCTATCCTATAGCTGTTCCTTCAACAAGTAGGTAATTAGAACATGATTATGAGCTCTAAGACAACATCCCATTTTCCCTTGAAAAGCCTAAGTCACCAGAGTATACACCTCCTCACTTTCCCAGAAGACAAATGAGTGCTGACATGAAGACCATTTTCATAAAGCTAGATCTCCATCATTTATTAATACAGCTCTTCTAATTGTACTCATCAATTAATCATTACATTTTAAACCTGTATTTGTGAAATTAGAGAGGTTAGCAGAATGGATGAAAACTAAAATTGTTCCCCAGACCTGAGGAAACCAAGGAAAATGAAGAATCAAAGGATTTCCAGACAAGAGAATCACCAGAGGTCCTGCATGGCTTGGGTTCTCAGTAGTCTAGGCCAAAGAAAATGTTATAGTTCAGCTAAGAATGGTGAGAAAAACTAATAAGAGGAAAACAAGATTTTAGTCATATCTGCAGAAAGAGGCATAGGACCACCCCTTGAGATGAATGCGTTAATGGTAACAAATGAGAGAAGGAAGAACTACTCAACTCTATGTTGCTTTTCTTTTCTCTGCCAAGGAAAAAGACCTATGACCTGAAAAGATCAAAATAGGGATGGCTAAGTAGAAAGCGATTCCTGAGATAAATAATGAGACTATATGAACACATTTATTTGTCTGAATGAGCCTAATTCAAACTTCCCATTCTCTAATAATGACAGAATTAGGCAACATCACTGTTTAGATAGGGTCAGGAATCTTTGAAAGATTAGAGTTGAAAACTGTGCCACAAGAACAGAAAAAGGCATATATGTTGATTTTCTTTAAAATGATAGAAGAGAGAATGGATTCTGTAAACTATTGGCCAGTGAGCCTGAATTTTATTTCCACCACAATTCTACAATATCCTTAATTATTAAGGGATAAGCAGAAACAATGAAAGAGAGTCAGTGTGACTTCCTCGAGAACGATGTCAGGCCAGACTAGCCTTATTCCCTTTTTGAACTAGACTGTATCAAAGAGGAATTCTTTCATTGTAGTTTATCTAGGCTTTATAAAAGCATTTTCCAAAGTCTCTTATGAAACTTATATGAAAAGGAGAGAGGGAGGTGGGCAAAAAAAATTAGGTGGATTTGAAATGGGTTGAATGACTTGAGCCAAAGACCTCTCATTACCTGTTTGGTGCCATCTTGAAAGAAGGTCTCTGTGCTTGACCCTGTGCTATTTCATATTTTCATCACCGCCTTGGATGAAGGCATAGATGACATGTTTATCAGATTCGTTGATGACACAAAGCCGTGAGGGATAAATAACATGTGGATGTCAGAATCAGGATTCATCACTATCTCAGCAGGCTGGATTATCCTCTAAATCTGTTTGAATAAAATTGAATAGAAATTAGGCCCCATTCTTGGTTCTAAAAATTGGCTTCACATGTACAAGATGGGGGCAACACAGATAGACAGTAATTGATCTAAGACTTCTGGTGGATTGCAAGCCCAATAGGAGTCATGCGTGACACAAAATATCATATGTGATAAGGAAGACAAAAAAATGTTATTTTGGACTGCATTAAGAAACGTATAATCCCCAAGATGATGAAGCAAAAAATCCTTCTGTTCAACAAGCAGGGGATGAAACAAGCATTTATGAAGCACCTACTATGTACAAGAAACTATACAAATATCATCTCATTTTGTCCTCACACGTTTGGCAGGTAGATACTATTATCCCCATTTTACAGCTGAAGGAACTGAAGTAGACAGAGGGTAAGTGATTTATCCAGCGTCACAGAACAAGGAAGTGTCTGGGACCAGATATGAAATCAGGTCTTCCTGACTCCAGGCCCAGAAGTTTATCTCCTGGGCCACCTAGTCAAACTATATCTGGAATATGTATTCCATTCTGGGCGAAGGTAAAGCAATAGGCACTGAGCCTACGATTCAATTGGTGGAATTCCTACGTGGAGAAAGCCCTTCCATCAATGTGTATCATCATCTTTTCTGCAAGTTATAATCTTAGAGAAAGCCTCGAGCACTAAAAAGTTAAATAACTTATCCAGGGTCATCCAGTCAGTATTTGTCAGAAGGGGAACTTAACCTCAAATCTTCAGGCTTCAAGGTCAGCCCTCTGTCCCTGTGGCCGTGCCACCTCTTCACTCTACATGAGACATTTTAAAAAATAAACTGAACGATGTCCAGAGGAGGGCAACCAGAAAGACTTGTGAAGTCTTAAGTTCATACTGACTTAAGGAACCAAGACTGTTAAACCTGGGGAAGAAAAGACTCAGGAGAACTATTTTCAAATATTTAAAAGGCTATTACCAGAAGAGAGATCAACCTTGTTCATTTTGACTTCAAGAGACAGTAAGTGAAAGGCACCAAGAGGACCGTTTGGTCTTGACATAAGGAAAAGCTTCCTAACAATGAGAGCCGTCCCCAAAGGAAATGGACAGCCTCCAGCATTAGTGGCTTTTCCCTCACTAGAGGTCTTCAGACAATACTGTTTGTCAGGTATGTTGTACATGAGATCTCTTTTCAGGTATAGATTGGATTCAATAGCCAACCAATCAAGCAAAGCGTTTACGAAGCACCCACTGTGTGTTAGGCACTGTGTTTGGTGATAGGATTATGATTACAAAAATGAAACAGCCCCTGGCCTCAAGGAACTTTCATTCTCTGAGGGAAAACAGCCTGCACAGGTATAATCATATGTCAAACAAGCCCTGAAATTATAGGATTACTTTTGTAGATAATGATGATGGTGGTGGTAGAAGACATAAGACATGCAAATGCTTAACAAATGTTATCTCATTTTATAAACAAACTTGTATGTTGAACCAGTGCTGCCTTTGGCTGCCGAGACTCTCCTCAGCAAGGAGAACATGAGTTTTCTGGCCAGCTTCATTTATGAACTCTTTGGGAAAATTTACAACTGGTATATGTCAATTAAACATCTATAAGTAATAGGGATGTTCACAGATTTTCCCTTTAACCATTTCTCATTTTTATGTTAATATTCTGTTTAAACACATTCTGATGGAACTATCCTAATTGCACCATGTCTTTCCACCTTACTTTTGATGTAGTCTTGGTTTTGACCTTAAACCTAACAAGGCTTCAATCTGACTACATTCAGGCAGACAATTAGGAAATTACTCCCTTGTTCCTTTCTCTCTCTTTCTCTCTCTCTCTCTCTGCCTCTCCCTCTCCCTCTCTCTCCCTCCCTCTCTCTCTCTCTTTCTCTCTTCCTCTCTTCCTCTCTCACTTCTTCCCTCCCTCCCTTTCTCTCTCCCTCTCTCTCTCTCTCCATCTCCCTCTCCCTCTCTCTCTTTCTCCCTTCCTCTCTTCCTCTTTCACTTCTTCCTTCCCTCTCTTCCTCTCTCCCTCTCTCCCTGTGTGTGTGTGTGTGGTGTGTTGTTCAGCACCCAAGCCCTCCAGGATCTTACAGCTGTCTTCTTAAGAGAAAGAAATTCTTTTTAAAAGAAAGAATTCATGATATATAATTGAGAGGCTTCACTGGAACTCACAAGCTTTTGGCCCCTTTGATTTATGGATACTAAACCATAAGCTACAATTTAGAAAGAAATCACACAAGACAATGGGCCACTTCATCTGTCTCCCTGTTTTGTGCTTCCATATGGCCAAAGTCATGAGCTAATAAATAGGCTCCTGGTGACTCCCCTTATCTAGACTGGGTCTAACTGCCTGGGGTCTGCATTGATGGGCCCTGGTGACCAGAATGTGGGGAGGTGGGAGTCTCACTCTAATTATTGCTCAAAAACTATATTTGGAGTCTTTGGTTCAGTTCTAGATACCATATTTTAGGAAAGACATTGTTAATTGTGTCCAGAGGAGGATGACCAGGTTAGTAAGAAGGCTAGAGTTCATGACATTCAACTCAATTCAATTCCTCAAGTATTTATTAAGCACCTACTATGTCCCAGGCATTATTCTAGACACTAGAGATGCAAAGCCAAAAAACGGAGAGGGAAAAAGATGATTCTCAAGGAGGTTACATCCAACTGATATTTAGTTGAAGGAATTAAGGCCATTCAACTTAGGGAAAAGAAAATTATGGGGGGAAGGGCATGAGGGAGGGGAAGGAATGATTAACATAGTTAATCTTCTGGAAAGAGACCGTGATGTTGCTCCCTCCATCATCACTAACTGATAGCAAATGCTCTTATGTCAAAAAGTGCCTAAAAATGTTCACCTACAAAGGGATGGCTCTCATTTTTCACCTCTCCTAAAGAAACACATGGAATAAGCATAAAAGAAAATTGATGATTTTGAAAATGCAGTTATTGAAAAAGGTTTATCATCATTGGAGAGATCTTTCTTCCCAGAGAACACCTCACTTTCCATTCTGTAGAATTTGTTCTGCCAGAATATGGATAGTTTGCAAAGATCAGATAAACATAAATCTCTTTGCTTTCCAAGCCACTTGGTCTTAAATCCATTTTTCATGTCTCCATCTATCACTGCCTTCTCTAATTACATTTTAACAAAACCAGGCAGCTACCCTTGACCGCCTTCTCCTCCCACTGGACTCCACGTGGGAGAATCTGTCATGGATGTATCAAATTTGTGGGTGGACAGACAGGACAGTATTTTGGTTGGGCCCCCCTTGGGGAAGATGAGCCATGAGTATACCCAGATACTGAGGTCAATGTTGGAGGCACTGAGGGCAAGTCTGGTCCTAGTACATCATGGGTTGGGGATGAGGGATGGCTCCCTCTTAGGTACCCAAATGTTCACTTTGCAAAGATATTGTACCATCAAAGCAGTGACAAAGGAGGTATGATTAGTGAGTATAGGAAAACATCAGCTTCCTCCTCCTCACCAAAAATGATTTTCCACTCATCCAGCCCTAGTTTTTTTTCAAGTGCACCCCATATTTGAGTAGGAATCCCCTCCTCAGCAAATAGTCACCCAGCCTCCACTCATTCTCCCTCAGTGAGTTGAATGATTAATACCTCCTGAGTTAACCCATCCCCCATTGAAGACAACTATCTCAGCAGCTCCCCTCCTTTTGTACAAGAGGCCAAGAAGTCCTTCTTCCCTGGCTTCCTTCAAGACTTAGTTCAAATCCTACCTTCTGCAGGAGGATTTTACTGTCCTACCACCATAATAGTGTCTTCACTTCTCAAATGACTTCCCATCTATTCTATATTAACTAGAGTGAAGCTCATTTCATAGAAAAGGAAACGGTAGCTCAAAGATCTTGGATTATCCAGAGGCACACAGATAGCAAGCAGGAGAAGCATCTTTTAAACACAGGTCAGAGAGTGACAGAATCACAGAATAAAGAGAAGCTTCAGAGTCCACCTATTTTTAATCGAGCTGGAATTTCTGCTACAAGACATCTGAGAAGTAGTCATTCATTGTAGGTCTCCATTAAAAGGGAACTCACTATTACCACCAATGGAGGGCCATTGCACTTTGGGAAAATTCAAATTATTAGAAAGTTTCCTGACATTAAGTCCAAATTGGCCTCTTTGTAACTTGCCATCTCCCTACTTACTCCAGGTTCTACCTTAAGGGTCAAATAAAAGAAGCCTAATGCCTCCTTCATAAGAATGCCCTTCAAATCCTTGGAGATAGCTATTATGGCTTTCCTAGGTCTTGATCAGGTTAAACATTCTCTATCTGTTCAATGGCTTCTCAGATGGTATGCAGTGCTAGTAGACTTTCTTGGGCTACTCTCGGGCTAATTAAAATGTTTTCTACAATATCATTCCCAGAACTCAATACAACAGCCAGATTTTGTCTGACCAGGGAAAAGTGCAGAGGGGACTCTCACTTCCCTTTTCCTAGACACTGTGCCTCCCTTAATTAACCCAAGATTTCATTATCTTTCTTGGCTGCCATGTCTCACTGTCAACTCATATTTAGCTTATGGCTCACTAAGACCCCTACATATTTTTGAGAAAAGCTGCTGTCTTGCTGTGCCTCCCTCCATTTTGTACTTGTGAAGTTTGGGGTGTTTTTTTTAACTCAAGTTTAAGATTTTTTATTTTTCCCTTGTTAATTCATTTTGTTTCATTTTTCCTAATATTATAGACCAATGGTTCTCAAAGTGCTGCTCCAATAGAAGTCATTGAGGCCTTCTAGGGAGTTTCTGAGTCAAAACTATTTTCATAATAATCTAAAAATATTACATTTCTAATATGGTTAATATAATATAACCCACATAAGCAAAGCTCTTAAGGGAGTCCTCATTTTTTTTAAAACCCTTAACATTCTGTCTTCAAATCAATACTAAGGATCGATTCCAAGGCAGAAAAGAGAAAGAGATAAAGAAAGAAGGAATGAAAGAAAGAAGAAAAGAAGGAAGGAAGGGAAGAGAAAAAACTGAGCATCTCTGACTTCTCTGAATCTTCTGTTATCTGCATCCCATTATCTAATTCTTTTCTGATATTGTTATACCCTGATTCTTCCACCTGGACTGCTCTCCTCTCCACTTCAGTATCTCCTTCAATTAGACCTTCTCTATATGTTTTAGCACATTCTGCCTTGGGTAATAATTCTGTACTCTTTATTAGATTGTAAGGTATTTGAGGGAAGAGGCTATAGGGCCTCAATAAATGTAGATGAAACTGAGTTGGAGTTTAATTGAACTGGAGTGCAGTCTGACAGCTGAGTGTAGTTTTTTTAAATTTTCCCTTACAAAAAAGAAACCATGCTTTTTTTCTAATCAATTACCCCATGCCAGAAGTAGAGGCCAGATATGCCTGTCTGTTCAAATTACTTAGAAGGACACAACAACTGAAGGTATTATTAATGGAATTATTATTAGAACAGGCTAATTGTTACAGAGAGGAGATAACATGTGGCCAAAAAGAAAAATCCCTCATCAATGTAATCATCCTTGTAAAATGTGATTTTTCTCAAAACAGCCATGTGGGGAAGTGATTATCTCTTCCGATGTTCAAATTAAAGATGGGTAAATGAGTAGTAACCTGTCTCCTCTTATGGTCCATTAATTGATACATGATTGTTTGAAATTTGGAAGAGGATCCAATTAGCTTGAATTCTGCCTTCTTTCAATTGGAGAATTTAATCTCCAAAGCTTTTTTTAAACTTTGCTGCCTTTCCCATGGGCTGAAAGATTTTGTGGATCATCTTCAACTCTCGTCCATCATCCCATATTTACTGAAAGTAAGCCTCATTGGGCTTTATGAAGAACAGTTCCCTAATCTCCCACAAAGAAGGCTGCTAGAGATCTTGATAAAGAACTAATTCCACTGGACCTCTGCATCCATCTGTATAGCTCTACCATGGGCGTGCACACACACACACACACACACACACACACACACGCACGCACGCACGCACGCACGCATCCTCTATCTTGGCATTCTTTGACTCTGGTTCTAACCTTGGGTAAAACTTGGATGAAGACAAACTTAAGGACCTTATGACACTGGGAGCTGGAACCTACCTACAGGATAAGCCGATAAAGTAACTTACCCAAAAAGATGCTTGAGAGGGCATCCCCAATACTCCCTAGTCTCCAACTATGAATATGCACTTGGAGTTTTGAGGGAGAATTTTGAATTTTTCCACATTCATCATTTTCCAGAGGAGACTTTACAATATAATCAAAATTCAGCAAATGCTTCACGTACTATCCACGTCTTGACCATCTGCAAATGGCATGGAGCTGACCTCGCTCCAAACTAGATGGAAAGGCTGTCCATAGGATGGCCTGTGAGCATACTGAACAAGAATCCACCTGGCTAAGATCATCAGAAGAGGGGCCACCAGGAGAAAGACTCAGCGACACTATCAGCTCATTCGTGGGAGAGTTATGATCTCCGTCTGTGCAATGACTGCCCACAACAATGACATGCGCCATGGATCCATAAAATGAATATAGGAGTAAATGCATGAATGAATTCATCCTGAAATGATTAAAATATACTTTGTAATGTATATCAGTCAGCTTCAATTACCTCTAAGGTCATTTTCAGGGCAAAAATTCTGTAAGTCTAGAGCAGTGATTCCCAAAGTGGGCGCCACCGCCCCCTGGTGGGTGCTGCAGTGATCCAGAAAGCGGTGATGGCCACACTTTTTTTTGTATTACATTCTATTCTGAGTTCAATAAATAGTTTCATAATTTCCAGGGGGCACTAAGTAATATTTTTTCTGGAAAGGGAGCGGTAGGCCAAAAAAGTTTGGGATCCCCTGGTCTAGAGTTATAAGGAAATATTATAGGATTATAAACCTAGAGTGTGAAGAGTATCCATCTAGTCCTATTCTCCCATTTTAAAAATAAGTAAATTGAGACCTAGAGAGGTTGAGTGATATGTCCAAGGTCACACAGGGAGTAAAAACCAGAGATGGGATAGCAACTCAGGTCTTCTGGTTCCACTGTCATGGCTCTTTCCATTCCCCAACACTAGCACCTACTTCTCAGGGTTTTTGTAAAGATGGAAGGAGATGTTCGTAAAACATTTAGCCTAGTGCCAGGCACATAGTAAACACTTAAGAAGAGTTCTGTAAAATCTATATCAAATTATTTACTATTTCAAGGTTGGAGATGGAGAAGGGACAGAAGAGGAAGAATTTGGAATGGAAAAATGTAAATAAATGCTTAAGATTATTTTTACATTAATTAATATTACTTTCTTAAAATCACAACCATGATTCTGTCTCCAAAATGACCTTAGAGAATTGGAGGAATTCCATGTAAACTGGAAAGACCTCCAGGAAGTGATGCAGAGTGAAAGGAGCAGAGCCAGGAGAACATTGTACACAGAGACTGATACACTGTGGTACAACTGAACATAACAGACTTCTCTACTAGCAGCAATGCAATGATTCAGGACAGTTCTGAGGGACTTATGAGAAAGAAAACAAGCCATGTTCAGAGGAAGAACTGTAGGAGGAGAAACACAGAGGAAAAACAACTGCTTGAACACATGGGCTGACGGGGATATTATTGGGGATGAAGACACTAAACGATAACTCTAGTCCAACTATCAATAATATGGAATTAGGTCTTGATCAGTGATACATGTAAAACCCAGTGGAATAGTGCATTAGCTAAGGTGGGGTTAGGGAAGTTAGGGGAGAGAGAAAGAACTTGAAACATGTAAATATGGGAAAATATTCAAAATAAAAATAAAAATATTTTTTAAATGACCTTAGAAGTCATTCAAACCATCTTTCCATGACCATGATTTAAAATACAAAGTGCCATCCATGATCAGCTGGGAAGCTGGGAAGGATATAAAGATGAAGAAACCCCACACTCATCTGTAGATCACAGTCTAGTGAGGAAGCCAGAAAAGAATATAATAAGTGCATTACAGAAGTAGGAGCTGAGCCCTGGTAAAGGACAAATCATTTCTGGTTATGATGATCAGAGGAGATTCTAGGGAGAAAGGAACACCTTTGTGAGTCCTGCCACTTGGCAGTCATGAAACTTTAAGTGAGTTACTTCATCTTTCTTCAATGGGGCAGCTAGGTGGAACAGAAGATAGATTGCCAGGTCTAGAGTCGAGAAGATTGTCTTCTTGAATTCCAATATGGCCTCAGAAACACTTACTAGCTATGGAACCCAGGGCAAGTCACTTAACCTTTTTGCCTCATCTGTAAAATGAGCTGGAGAAAAAAATTGCAAATTTACTCCAATATCTTTGCCAAGAAAACTCCAAATGGAGTCATGAAGGGTCAGCAGGACTGAAGAACAATCAAACAACAAAACAATAAGCCTCTCATTATTGCTGGGAGATTCGAATAAGATAATATGTCAGGATAGCTTTGAAAAATTAGAAAAGGTTGAGAAGTCTTAGTCTACTACTTTAACACAGTATCTGACACATAGTAAGTGCTTTTAAAAATGTGTGTTGATTGATTAATTATCATGAAGTCATTTACTGACAATGATTGCAAAGTCCTACTTTGGCAATCAGTCCTTCTAGCATCAATAAAATTATCAGGCTAACTCACATTTATATAACAATTTAAGTTTGCAAAGAAATTTTAAATGTATTGTCTCACTGTCTCCGTAATCCTATGAGATAGATACTATTATTATTCATATTTTATCTATGAGGAAATTGAGGCTGAGAAAGCCTTCATGACTCACCCAGGGGTCAAGATATCTAATAAATGTCTAAGGCAAGACTAAAATTCAGGTGCTAAGTTCCCTATCCACTATACCACCTACCTTAACCATTCCATCCCTTTGGCATGATGAGATGGCTAATTGTCTTGCATGACCCTAAAGCCAGAACTAGGAACAACTGAGAAAAAGAATTGCAGTGGTAGATTTCAAAGCTTTATATATTTAAAAAAAACACTTTACTAGAAGTGAACCATGTGAAATGGGGGGGGGCTTAGAAAGATAGTGAGTTGCCCACCACAAGAAGCTTTCAGGCAGAGACTGACTAATGAATGTTATGTAGGGAATATTGAGATTTCATGATTTTCTAATTCTTGGAACCCTCCATCCATCAGTGCTCAGTTTCCTAGTTCTGCTAATGATATTGACATCTAAAACATTGATCTATCCTTCAATGCCTCTATGTTTTGATCTTGTGAACTTGTGTTCCCTGTGCCTCATCTAAGATCTAATCCCTCCTCAGAGGAGCATCACTGTGTTGGAATGGATGCCCGTCCTGTCATTAAGCAGAAAGTGACCATCATGTAATGAGAAAAATCATTGTTCTGCCTGGTCATCCATGGAATGAACATCACACTGTTGTTTTTACAGAGGTGAGGCTGCTGAGGTGAGGCTTTGAGGCCAATTGAGCAGGGAGTGACTGATCCCAGATGAAAAACTCATTTTCCAAGGGAGGCATCAAGAACCAGACCACTTGCTGCCCCATCTTCCACGTACCCTCCTGACCTTTCCAGATGGATTCAGATAATATCTTCCCACCTACATCCAGCATTTGTGGCTGTTCATTGATTCATTCAAAGAATATTGATTAAACACCAACTATGTACACAACCCAGTGCTTGGTACTGGGGGAGATAAATGGAGGGAAGGTCTAGCCTAGTAGAATCCCTTTCTTCTTCCAAGACTCAGTTCAAGTACTGCCTGGCACATGAAGCCATTTTTGACCTTCTCAAGTGTGAGAGCCCTTTCTCCCAAACTGCTTGGTATTTGGCTACTTCGTTTTGTTCATATTTATTCTGTATATATTTATGCTATATATGCCAATGTGAGATACATGTGTGTGTGCATACACACATTGGCAATCCCAAAGTCTTTGGTGTGACTGTTAAGAAGATTCATAGAATCCTAGATTTAGAGCTAAAAGGGACTTCAGAAGTCATCTAGTCCAACCCCCTCTCATGACAGATAAAGATCCTGAGGCCAAGACTTCCATTTTTTAGGTTTTATTATTGAAGTCATGATCCATGGATCATGATCCATCTATCAATTTTGAGCTATGGATGTTGAATAATTAACACAATCAATAGGGATGGGAGTTCAAAGACCATCTAATTCAACCATTTCATTTAAGAGATGTGGAAACTGAGGCCACAGGGAAGGCATGTACATGGCCGTGCAAGAGATAAGAACCAAAGGCAGAATCAGAACCAACATTTTTTCTACTATATTCCTGGTATCTACTCTGTCCCTTGCTCTGTGCTCAGTGCTAGGGATATTGAATTAGATAAGACAGAGACACTGAGCTCAAGGGATTTTTGATCTAATAGAGTGGAGGGAGGAAAAATATGCAAATAACAAGGATACACAAGGGATATTTTAGGAAATGTGAGAGAGGTGTCATGACAAGGAAATATTGATTGAGAACCACTTGTGGTAACAATTCAATTCAATGCCCATTAAACACCTACTGTATGTAAAGAGTGCAGGGGAGGTAAGACACAGAGCCCCTCCCCAGAAAGCTTATAGTCTCAAAGAAGTATAAGGTACATAAATTAATAGCATAGAATACACCATTATATAATGAGTGAATCAGACTGGATCCTGGAACATAGAAAATAATACATGGGACATGAGGGAGAAGTTGGTTCCCAGCTGGGGAGGCTTCCTCAAGGAGGTGCCCTGAGAAGCAGGCATCAAAATGTACATATGACTTCATCAAATACCCAAGACTGGGTACTTCAGGTATGGGGAAAAAAACCTTAGGAAAGACACAGAGGTGAAAGACCCTTAGGCATGTTCCTAGGGCAGACAGCCATCTAGTTTGACTGTGTGAAGGAGAGTCATATCAAACAAGTCTGGAGAGCCATAAAGGTATCAGATTTTGGAGGACTTTAAATTTAGGCTAAGAAGCATGAACTTTATTTCATAGTCAGTGGGGAAATAATGGATTGTATTTGATTAGAAGAGAGGCAGAATTCTCTCTGCCTGATAGGTGAGATGAAGTCTCCCATCCCCAGTCCTTTACCTACAAGCAGTTTTTACCCCTGGCCTTTGCATTCTCGGTAAGAAGAAAACTCTCTTCCAGGTCTCCCACTTCCTAAAAATCTTCCAAGAGCAGCAGGAATTATGACTCTGTAGTGTCTGACATGAATCTGAAGGTATAGGTGCAAGGAGATCATAGGGGAAAAATGTGTAAAGTTGAATTCTCTAACCCAATTCCCATCCTGAAAAAATTCTGAAGAGAACTTGGATTGTCTTGGGTTAAAAATCAATTTTTCATTATACCTTGATGAGTGTAGAGTTAAGTGGATTCAACCCTGATGGACAGAACAGACAGAAAGGACAGTAACCCATGACTCAATGTTAGCTCAGAGGGGGCATAGGTTGTTCTCCAGGAGAGTGCTCTAGGCACGAGTGCTTGAGCTCAAACTAGTCAACATTCTTATTAGGGCTATGGATGGCATGCTTATGAAATGTATACAAGAAGCCAATGTAGAAGGAACAGCTAATGTTCTATCCTACAGCTATAAGGATCCCCTTCAGAAATAACAAGGTGAGAGAAGCATAACTAAACAAAGGTTCCTGTAAGAAAGATTTAGTAGACCACAAACTCCTTGTGAGTCAGGCATGTAAAATAGTAGACAAAAATGCTCCTTCCCTCTTGGGCAGCATTAAAAGAGGCAGAACCTCCAGAAAAAAAGGAGGTGAGAGTCCCTCTGGCTTTTGCCTTGGTCAAACTATCTCATAGACTCTGCTCAGTTCTATACCACATTTTAATAAGATAATTCATACCTTGGAAAATGGTGACCATGGTGAAGAAATGAGTAGATCTGTTGAAGGAAATGAAGTTGTTTCACCTAGAGAAATGGAGACCCAAAGGAGATGTGAGGCTTGTATCCAAGTATCTGAAGGGCTGTTGCATGGAAGAAGGATGCAACTAGACATGTTCTGCTTGGCACCAGAAGCTTCCTTCTAGGTGTGGTAGAGAAAGTAGCTGAGAGGTAGATGTGGGCCCAACTTGTTAAAAACTAGAGATGGAAAATCCTTCCTATGAAAGGAGTGAGTTCCCTGTCCCAGAAGGATACCATGGAGAGACTGGACAACCATTTGTAAAGAATGTTGTAGAAAGGATTGGTTCTTACTCAGGAATTCCTTGGGCTGAATGTGCTCTGAGGGCCCTTCCAACTCTGAGATTCTAGGATACACAAGGAAGCATAAAACATAGGCCCTGCCCGACAGGTCAAATTAAGCAATGAATGATTAAAGACTCTTGAGCATACTTCTACTTGGAGGTAATATTCTAAACCATGGCTGAATTGTTCATTCCTCTTTTCTTAAAAAAATAACTTTGAGAAAGTCATCTTGAGTTGGGCTAATCCCAAAAACAGTGGGATCTTTAGCGCTAGCTGAGCACGAAGACACAGTGGGTTTCTGTGCTAATGGAAAAGCCCACCGCAGAGGACTGGACGACATGAAACATATGCTTCCTCTGCCTGCGTGAGACTCGGGAGCATCATCAGTTTCCTGTTACAGAGACAGAACTAAACATCTGGGAGTTTGGAGTTGGTCACCTAGACCCGATGTCCTACCTCTTGGTAAGATATTCATTGCTCTCCGCCTGCCCCTCAAAGATCCATAAGGATAAAGGATCATTCTGTGATCGATGGCCCTGATCTGGGGGCTGATACCTGCCTCAGTCCCGCCAGCTGGATCACAAGGCAGAAGCGTCCATGCTTTTGGAAAGAAGTCAGTGGTGGTGGCGGGAAGGTCTGCAGGAGACAAACCTTTGTCAACAAAAACGTGCCACATCACACCCCTAATGGCATGTAAATGACTCGACAGATGCCCTGCCTTGGTCCAGTGCCCGGAATGTGTGGATCCAGCCAGTTCCTCTCTGAGAAGGAGGCTGTCGCGAAACACTGTAGAAGAACCACTGTGATGGTGACTTTCAAGCTAACCCACCTTCCGCATCCATTGCAATGATAGCAGGCCCTGTTGGGCCAGAGACTTAAATCATTGGGCTAAGTCATATCAGAAGAGACTACTGGAACAGAAATTCAAACTAGGGTCAAGATGTCCCAAGAGGAGTCATCAACCAAGGGATCCATGAAGATTTAGTCAGATTTCCAGGGTGGAATAAGGAACAAAGAGAAATGAGTAAAAGTGTCATCATAATCAGAGCTGTTAAGCAGTAGAATGGGCTACCTTGGCAGGTGGTATGCTCCCCTTCACTAGATTCTTCAAGCACAGTCTGGAGGGCCACTTTCTGGGAATTCTGTAGAAAAGATTTCCACTGAGGGAAGATTGAGCTAGTTTCCTTCTGTTCTCCCTCCTATCGCTGGAGTTCTGTGATTCTAAAATCCAGATAGATAAGCCTTCCAACAGTTGGCAGTACATGGCTGGCATGGAGGTGGCATGTGTTCCAATCCTGTCAGTTAATCAGTTAATCTATGACCAGCTTATGTGGCAGTTCTCTATTGTGTCTCATGAAGATCCATCCCCATGGAATTAATACATATGTGGGAGCCTTTGTATCTGAATTTGAGACATGGTGGAGAGCATTTCAATAGGGGACAAAAGGAAGGGGGAAGAAAGGGAAGAAATATCTAGTGATGGTGTGCTACAGGCTGCCTGGCCAGGTGGAAGAAATGGATGCTGAGTTATTGACACATGGAGGGCAGATGTCATGACAATGTACTTCAAAAATATCTAAAACATTTGAGTTGTAGCAAATCCCAAAGTTCATCAAATGCAGCCTGGAGCAGGTCCTAATTTCTCTGTTATGTCCTTGAGAAAAAAGCCATCCAGCCTCTGTCCAAAGACATCCAGTAATGGAAGCAGTATCTTCTACTTTGGAGCAATTTTAGCTGTCAGGAAGGTTTAGTTTCCTTTGGTTTTTCTCCCATCTGGTCTCAGAAGTTTCTAGTCATGGCTCCTAGTTCTGCCTTCTGTGAAGAAGCAAAATAACTGCTGTTGTCCTTTCACCGTTAAAGACCAAAGATTTAAGTAGATATGACCTTGGACTTGGAGTAGAAAAGTCTTAGGTTCAAAAATCACCTTGGACAAGTCACTTAACAACTATGCTTCAGTTTCCTCATTTGTAAAATGAGGAGCTTGGAATTGATGATCTCTAAGGTCCCTCCCAGATTTAAATCTATGCTTCTTATTTTACAAAGAAGGAAACTGAGGCCCAAAGAGATGAAGTGACTCATCCAAGATCATATACATATTAAGTAAGCTAACTAAAATTTGAACCCAAGTTCTTCCAATTCCTGTGTTCTTTCCACTGTGCCATGCAGATAATTACCATGACAAATATTTAAAGGCATTTAAGTCTTTTCTTCTCCGTTCTAAATATTCCCATTTTCTATATGGTTTATGAAATGGTGGCCTGCCTTTGGACTCTCTTCCAACAAAATAATGTCCCTTCTAAAATATGATGCTCAGACTTGGACCCAGTTCTCTAGATATGGTGTGATTAGGGCAAATTACAAATAGTTCAACATCTGCTGGGACTGTCTCTGTCTGCTAAAAACAGAATCTGATCAATTCCTGCCTTGTTCAGCATGCTCATGATTAAGGATAGCACTTGGAGGACATCTAGAAACAAACAGAAACTGAGGGCAACATTTTAAAATGGAATAAAACAACAGGTATATGGACCCCAATGGGAACCAGGGTAGAAAAGGAATAAGGACTTTTTATAATTTATCAAGGGAAAGCCATTATCCAGCCCTCATCTAGGCTTCAGAGCCTGGGGTCTAAGGCTCACTCAGTGTGACCTATTTCAGTGACAGCTCCTTGCAGACTTGCCATTGAAGTTTGGGAAACATCCTCATGTGTGAAGCTAATTGACTATTTCATACCATTCCTAGGTAAGCATTCAGATCACTTTGAATTCACAGGAGCTCAATGGTCAAAGAGGTCTCAAACATCTCAGGTCCTTCCTGCCCTGAGCTAGAATTCCTGTCACATTCCAGCCACAAGGTATTATAGTCTCTTCTAGAACATCTCCAATCACCGGGAAGGGCATATTTTTAGAGATAGGTCAATGAGATTACATAAGTGGAGACTCATAACCTACCATCAGAATATTTATGTTCTAAAAGTCAAAAGTATAAAGAATATGATTTCTGCCCTCAAGTCACTTATAGTCTAGAAACCAACCATTTCTTTATTCCAATGGCTCTGAATATTATAGAGATTTTTTTCTCTTCTGTTCAGCCAAGTATAGCTCTCTGTAGCTTCTGCCCATTGTTCTTAGTTGGATAATCTGGAGCAAAACAGCACAAGTCTATTTCTTCTTCTCTCCATGACAATCACTTAAATATTTTTTTACAAACTGTTAGCATGTGATCAACTGTGAAAGACAGCTATTCTGAGCAATAGAATCATCCAAGTCATTTTCTGAAGGACTTATGACGAATACTATTCATCTTCAAAAAACCGATGGAGTTGGAATGGATGCAGATGGAAGCATGAAATATTTTACAAACATTATCTTTGTTGTTCTACACAATATTTCAAGGTAAGCATTGTTATCATCCCCATTTTTTCACCACTGAGGAACCTGAAATAAACAGAGGTTGTGTCTTGTTCAGGGTCACACAGTGTCTGAGGCCAGATTTTTAACTTAGGTCTTCTTGAGGTCCCACACTCTATCCACTATTCCACCTAGCTGTCTCAAAATGGAGATAGGGAAAGAACTGTTCAATCTGATATTTTTTAAATCATCAAAAAAAAGGAATCAAATGGGTTTTTGGAATGAATGATCCAGTCAAGCCAAGCCAAAAAGTTGCATTTTCAACTTCTCAAGTGAGTGTGCCAAGACACAAGATCATGGAAGAAGAAACGATCCCAGGCCTGGATTCCTGATCTTGTTAAGCATAAAGACAAGTAGACTCCACTTCCCCAAAAGCACCAGGTGAAAGACAGGAATATGGAAAGGCAGAAATCAAAGGTTGGCACTTAAACTTCTGAAGGTCAAATACCTCCTTGGCCATCTCCTCCTTGGCCAACTCTCATCCTCATCATTCCATCCAGACTCTCTCCTTTTGGGAGGACAATAGATAATGAAAGAGACAATGTAAGACAGAGACAGGGAAGAGACAGAGCTTATCTATTCCTAATCATTCTGTGGATCGCCAATATGAAAAAAGGATGAACTCAAATGGAGGCAGTATAGCTCAGTGAAGACTACCCTGACCTGGGAGTGAAGAGATCCAAGCTCTAAAGCAAGCTTTGCCACTAACTCATGGAAGGATCTGGAGAAGGACATTCCATCTCTCTTAAACTTGGGTTCTTCATTCATAAAATGAGCAAGTTGAACAAGAAGATCCCCAAAATCCTTCAAACTTTGAAATTCTGTGACAAATTCAAAACCTTCTGGGAGCAATCCTGTCAAAATGTGTTTCTTGATTTTTTCTGGCTTCCAGCCCCTTATAAAGCCCTAGCAATATCCTAGGATTCTAAGACTAGAAGGAACCTCAGAGGTCATATAGTCCAGCATGATCTCCCACTCCCTCTCAAAAAAGGTCCCAAAAACAATCCTCATCTAGCCTTTATCTCCAATGGAGTGGAGTCCACCTTCTCTCAAGGCAACCCGTTTCAGTCTTGGACAGCTAGAAATTGAACAGAGTTTTCCAATATCAAACCTAAATTCACTACTTTTTAACTCCCCCTACCCAATTTTCCCCAGCTCTTCTTTCTGGGATTGAGTAGAATAAATCTAATCCTTTGTCCAATTTACAGACCTTTAAAAGACATTTGTCCAGAACACTAATAATCCTTGGTCTTGAGCCTCAAGGGACAAAAAGTACTCTCTCCTTTAATAATAATAATAATAATAATAATTACCATTTACATAATGTTTTAAGGTTCGCAAACTACACACTTTATCCCATATGATTCTCAAAGTAACCATCCTGAGACAAGTGTTATTATCATTCCCATTTTACAGATGAGGAAAATAAGGTAGAGAGATATCCAACCCTTCTTTCACTCACCAACAGTGTAATTGGGAGTCCAATACCTTTACAAAAACCTTTTTTCTCTCCTCCCCTTTCCCCCTATTTCTATATAATCCACACAAAATATTGACTTTTCTAGGAGCTCCTCACAAAGGAAAATTGTATACAGAATAGCAGCCCCATATCCATGGGATATATGTTCCAAGATCTACTATGGAGGACTGAAACTGCAGATAGTATCAAACCCTATACAAATAATTCTCTTTTTAACTCTTCACAATTATGCTAACTGTGTGGTATTGTGCTCTCTCTCCCCTCTCATCTTAGGACACAGCTCATTGACATTTGAGACTTCATCCCACTATGATCCATCCCCTGAATGCAAACTATATAAAGCCCATAGCTCTATGTGGACCTCAGGAAGAGTGGGTCTCCTCAGGGATGGCTAACAGGAATCCTGATGTTCTTTGGGCAAGGAAAGTTGTATTCTACCTGACTTTTACCCCTATACTTGTAGAGTTTTTTTTTCCATTTCTCTTGGGAAGTTATGGTTGGAGGTCATGCCTCCCACAAAGAATTATCCCATTATAGGGGCTTCCATCTCTGTACATCCATCTCTCACTGCCCACAATGTTTCTATACTCATCCATCCCATTCATCCTGACTTTCCTTTTTCTGTAGATTCATCCTGCTTTTCAGCCCCAGCCCACATGCTTGATATTTCCCTCTGTCTTTGCGAGAGATTTGGAAATGAGCATCAAAGTCAGCAAGCAACAAAGCCTCATACTAAAGTTTGTTTTCTTGCATACTGTACAAGAGTGCAGCCTTTATTCTTCTTGGTGACACTAGACTCCTTAGCAAAGCTCTCAATCTGAAATCACTTCCCAAATTATCAATTATATATATATATATATATATATATGTATATATATATATATATATATATATATAAGCTGTGCTTATGTCTCTCATTCTATAGTATAGAATAAGAGACATATTCTATAGTATAGAATGAGAGACATATTGATCGTATTCAACTGTTTCTCTAGTAAATTTTGGTTGTAAGGGCCCCCTTTTCTAGCAATGGGTGAAACTGATTAATAATGTGATGAGATAGACTTTTTTAAGTTAGTTTGGGATTCTCCATATAAGTGATATGATGTGCTGGTCTTAGAGTCAAGAAGGCCTAGTTTGTAATTGGAAGGGATTAACAGGGTAACTATATTATGTTTGGGGAGGGGGATACTATGAATAATGAAGCATTATTGAAGTGGA
>NC_058134.1:304495405-304502456 GCF_016433145.1 Gracilinanus agilis
TCTCTCTCTCTCTCTCTCTCTCTCTCCCCCTCCCTCCCTCCCTCCCTCCCTCCCTTTCTGTCTCTTTCTCTCTCTGCTCCCCTGACTCAAACCAAGAGTTGGACGTGTCTCTACCCACCCACAGCTTTGAGAAAAAGGTTTTGGAATCAATATAAGGAAAGAACTTAGAAGCAACCGTTTTCTAATTCTCATTTTTATAGTCATTCATATTTATATTCTTTCATTCATTCATTTATTCCTGGCATTCAAGGTCTTCCCCATTCTCGCTCATGATCTAATTTTCCAGCCAAATGTCTCATCCCTCACCCGGAGACACTGGATGCCTCATTCAAACAGGACTACCTGCTATTCTTCCTGGGAAAAGGGAGCGAGAGATTGCAGAAGGAGGAGATCTATCCTGAAAAGGCAGGTGCTTTATCCTGGTCACTTCTCTCCAGGCCTCAGTCTATCCATCCGGAAAACAAAGGGACAAGCCTGGATGACCTTTGCTCAATGCCATTAGCCCTTCCTGGTGAGTCTCTCACTCTCACCTTTGCTATGTCCATCTCATTTCATTCCACAAACATTTATTAAGCAATGACTACGTGTGCCAGATTTGGGGTACCTGGGCATACAGGGACCAAAAGGAAAGTCTCTGCACTGTAGGAGCTTTTAGGAAAGGACACCCCCTAAGACCATCTCCTCCGTGAAGACTTCCCTGATTTCTGCCCCCCATCGCTACCCCGCCTTGAGTCAGCCTTCTCTTTGCACCTGACCCCCACACACATAGGAGAACAGGAGCTTCCAGAGGGTGTTCCCGGCTCTAAGGACTGGCCAGGGGCCACAGAAAGACCTTAAGCTGCTGTCCTGGGTGTGCTCACCGCTTCTGGCCCCAGAGGATGCTGAGCCGCCAGCTGTCTCCTCCCTGTGTGGCCTCTTCTCTCTGCCGCATTTGCCCCTCCTGTAAAATGGAGCTGGGTAAACCAGAAGACCCGAAAGGGGTGATTCTCTCTTCATCTAAGACTCTGCCCAGCCTCCTGAAATATGGATGCCGCGTTATCCTGAGCCGGCAAATGTCCCATTTCTATCCCTCCCCAAGTCACCCGGGGACCACCGGCCAATGTGTGTGGACAGCGAGCCCGATGGGGCGCAACACTACCGGGTGCCCCACCGGCTCCACGGGCCAGAGACCATCACCAGACTTCACGTAATTATAACTTCAAAGAGCATGAATTCTAATACATGCAAATCACTTTGCAGGCTCATCATTCACCCTAATCAGGACCTGGATGTCTATACATCTAGGCAGGGCATGAATATGTGGACATGGATGTGGTGCCTGGGAAGACATGTATACACATACGTGTGTGTGCACATAAATATGGATATTCACATGCATAAAGCATTAGAGACACACATATACGTATAGAGGATGGACCCTTGGTTTGCAGGACACTTCTTGATCCTAGAAGACGCTTAGGGTTTCTCTGGGCTGGGGTCTTCTCTCCCAACCAGCCTGGCAGCTCCAGGGCAGCGGGGGCCCAAGATCTAGAGCCGGGAGGGTCCTCGAAGGTCATCTGACCCATCTGTCTCATCTCAGTGATGAAGAGGAAAGGATGGGGTTGGCCCCAACTCACATGGCTAATATTCAAAGCCAAGTCACCCCACTCAGAATTCAGTGTGTTTTCTGCCAGGCCATACTGACTTGATGGTTATTTTTATTTTTATTTTATTTTATTTTGTCTTAAAATTTTTTAATTTAATTAATTAATTTAGAATATCTTTCCATGGTTACATGGTTCCATGATTCATGTTCTTTCTCTCCCCTCCTCCCACCCCCTTCTGCAGCCAATGTGCAATTCCACTGGGCTTTACATGTGTCCTGACTTGGTGGGAGGGGTGTTTTATGAGGTGGGAGGTAAGGAGATGGATACACGTTTTGTCTAAATTATACATATCTACCAGGATTTAACATGGGTTTCTGTATATAGCAGGTCAACAAAATGTTGATGAAATAGATACATGAATGAATGAACTCAATTCAATAAATTATAAATATTTGTTAATATAAAACATTCTATTAAAACAGTAACAATAATAATAATAATGACAATAACAATTAGCATTGGTGTGAGTCTACTATGTGCCAGGCACTGCACTAATCAATTTTTTTAATCTAATCTCATTTGATCTTCCCAATAATACTAGAATGTGGATATTATTATTATATCCATTTTACAGCTGAGGAAACTGAGGCAAACAGAGGTCAAGGGACTTGTCCTTGTGTCTGTGTCGTTTTGAACTTGCATCTTCCTAATTCGATCCCGGTGCTCTCTCCTGCCCCCCACCCAGCTGTTTCAGTAGTTGTCTCAATAACATCTAATATAATACAGAATAGTATTCTATACTAAGATACAGTGAATCCTGATTGAGAACCCCATCCCCATAGGCAGAAGTTTGTGTTAGACCCCAGGAAAACACAGGGCCTCTGGATGAGCCTGGGAAATAAGCTAAGTGTGAAATAGAGCAAAGACAAATAGAGCAAAATGTCAAATAGAGTTCAGGGATTTTCACTGTCTTGTCTGACTTAAATGTAGTTCCCTTAACTGGAAAGAACGCCTTCAAATCACACTTGAAAGTTAACTCTAGTTTACAAGCCCCCATTGATGTATGTCCCTTTCAATGGTCAGACAGAGGATAGGATTAGTTCAAACTAAGCAAAGGCATTTACTGAAACAGCAAGGTAAGAAATATTGCATCTCCCTTATAAACTTGGAACACATATAAGCTTTCGCCTGGAGTTCCCTTTCAACTAGGAATGATGTAGAATGAGTGCCAGGATCCCCAGATAGGAAGAGGCTTAAAATCCTCCATTTGGCCTTACCCTTGTCTCTAGGATCAATTATATCATGATTATCCCAAACTACTATTTTCCCTCTTCCTGAAATTTCCCTAGTCCTATTCTTTAAAAAAGACCTTACACTAGCCATTAACAAGAAGTAAATCCTGCTGCCCAGATGCTTGGCTCGTAGCCTCATCTTTTGCCTTCAGTGGAGATGTCAGAGGCTCCCTCTTGGTCCTCTACTTTTGTGCTGTGGGTGCTGCCCTTTATCTTTGAAGATGGATGCTACAATGTCTCCTGGGAGACTTCCCTTCACCAGGTAGATGATCCCGGATTGCTTCTAAGTTCCATCAAGACCCGTCTGGCATCTCTTCCTGGCTCTACTTTCTCTCCTCTGGATTATCTCTGAAACCCTCACATTATATGGAAACTATGTGGCCCTGAGAGTGCCCACGGTTCTCTAAAGGGGAGGGGCCAGACCATTGCTCAGTAGATTACCCCACAACCAAAAAAAATTACCAAATGTAGAGTGGGGAAAGACCTTAGAGATCAACTAATCCAACTGTTCTTTTTACAAATGGTGAAATTTGGGCTTTGTAAGGAGCAGCTAGGTGGTTCAGTGGCCAGAGTGCTGGCCCTGGAATTAGGAGGACCTGAGTTCAAATCTGATTCAGGCACTATTTATGTGATCTTGGGAAAGCCACTTAACACTGTTTGCCTCAGTTTCCTCACATGTAAAATGAACTAGAAATGGAAATGGCAAACCACTCTGCCAAGAAAATCCCAAATGGAGTCATGAAAAGTTGGACCCAACTGAATATGACCAAAACAAGAACAAAGCCTTCATGAGGTTAGATAATTTGACTGAGAACACACATTAGATCATCATAAAATTGTAAATTTTGAGCTAGAAGGGATTCTGGAAGTCATCTACTCCAATCTCCTCACTTTACAGAGGAGGTATTTAAAACCTGGGGGGAGGGGTGACTGAGGCCACACGGAACAAGTAGGATGTGGACCCATTTCTTTTGATTCCAGAATCCAGTAGATTGTGGGCTCCTTGAGGGCAGGGACTACCTCTGGCCTCTTTTTGTATCCCCAACACTTAGCATAATGTACGGCACATAGTACATTTATTGATTGCTTGATCAAATCCATTATAAAGATCAGAACTGTAGAAGCCTGGGAAGGGGAGAGAAAACATCCAGAGTTCCTTCTATGAGGTCAAACTTTCTCCCCAGACCCCTAAGTTTGGAGGTGCCCAGACTGCTTGAGTCTGGGGAAAATGCCCCCCATTGCTATGCAGGCCACAGGGTCAGGCATCATTTTTCACTTTGGAGTTTTACTGGCTGTATGGAAGGTCCTGACAGAATGAGGCTGGGTTATGAGATCCTGTCAAGGTTAGAAATGGACAGTAGCATTTCTGGGCAAGTCCAGATGAAGCATTTTTTTTCCTCCAAGATTCTACTGGGCTTGATTTCTAAAAATATCAAGGGATCAAAGGATTGGTCTTCAGTCAGTCACTGACAACAGAGCCCAATGAGCCCAGCCCTGAGCATGGATCCATGGGAGAGACAGAAGAGGAACAGGCTCTGTCCTCAAAGGGCTCACACTATGAACAGGGGCCCGTACCCTGCTCTCCTCCACATAATAGTCTGGTGAGACAAAAAGAACTGAAAGGGTAGAATTGGGATGTGGAGCTCTCATCCATCCATCCATCCATCCATCCATCCATCCATCCATCCATTCATTCATAGGATCTCCAAGGTCAAAAATCAGCTAGACCAGTTTGGGTCTGGAAAAGAATTCCTTCTTCTACGATCAGAACGAGTGGTCAGCCAGGCTTCACTTGAAGCCCTCCAGGGATGAGGAGCTCACTACCTTATGAGACAACTTAATTAATTTCCCTCTTGTATATAATTGAAATCGGCTATCCTGTAACTTCCATTCCATTCTGTTCTTTGGGGACAATTTAATTCAATTTCAAGAAAGTTTATTGTTTATTTAGATATCTGTGAATGAAAAGATAAAAAGAGATTTTGAGGTCTCTTGACTTCAAAAGGTTTAAAGAACATGTAGAACACCCCCACCACTGAGCTAATCCTTGAAGAGAGGGGCCACGGCCCAGTACACCCTCTCCTCTCCAGGCTAAACATGCCTGACCCTTTTAATGGGAAGGGGAGGAAAGGAGAGTTGTTCAATTAGATTTCCCCTAAGGTCCCTTCCAGCTACAAATCTGATCTCCTTGTATTGCTTCATTAGGGGGATGGGAGAAGGGTCTGATTCTGCAGATGGGGAGCCCCCTCCCCTGTGGTCTGAAAGTGCTGCCCATATCTGCATCTGTCCCCGTAGAAGGAAAGCCCAGTGCTGGGAGATAACTGTTATTATTTTTTGTGGTGGTCACTATTACAATTCTATCTATGAGGTTGGCCCCACCACCACCAATTTGGAAAGGCTCCTTTGGCCATTCTGTGGTCAGTGAGGAGAAGCAGGCCATCGTAGAATCCCCCCCCCTGGACAAAAGACACCTACATCTGAGGCTGCTGAGGGTCAGGACCAATCCTGAGGGGGGAAGGGACAGCCTGGAAGCTCAGAAAGTGCTGCCCAATGGCCCGAAACAACTCCGAAGGACCCAGGCTCTCTAGAGAGAGAACTGGTGAACTCTGAATGCAGATTGAAGTAGACCGTTTTTTACTCTCCATTTTTTATTGTTTTCTTTTGTTGGTGTTTTCTTTTGCAACATGGCTACTATGTAAATAGGTTTTGTATAACTTTACATTATAATCACTATCAAATTGCTTATCTTCTCAAAGAAGGAGGGAATGAACTCAAAACACTGTTTTCTTTTAAATGATTGTTAAATTGTTAAATAGTTAAATTTAATTAAAAATAAAATGAATTGTTGGTTTGTTTTTTTTTAAACCCTTAACTTCGGTGTATTGTCTCATAGGGGGAAGAGTGGTAAGGGTGGGCAATGGGGGTCAAGTGACTTGCCCAGGGTCACACAGCTGGGAAGTGTCTGAGGCCGGATTTGAACCTAGGACCTCCTGTCTCTAGGCCTGACTCTCAATCCACTGAGCTACCCAGCTGCCCCCAAAATGAATTGTTTTTTAAAGTGCACTGTGCCCAGGTACAGGCTACCCAGCCAGTTAGTATCCACCAGGCTTCAAGAGTACTGGAGGATCCCAGAGCCTCTCTGACTTCCCAAGTAATGGATGGGTTAGCCTCAACACACATTGGTTCAGCAGGACATCCTGCCACCTTCACACAAATTCTGCAGCAGCATGGAGAAGGCTGGTTCAGGTCCAGGGGAAACCTGGCAAGCAGGAAGAAGGGGAGCCATCAGGAAGCCCTCAAAGGATCCAAGAGCAGCATTTGTACCCCAAGCACTCAGCCTCCCTTCAAGATCTGGCTGGTTGTCATTCATCTTTGCAAAAACTCGTATTCTTAGATAAATCCCTTCAGAAAGCAGGGGAATTGTGCTGGGGTTTCGTTCTCACCTTTCAGTGTCATGAACACCCATGTTTGCTACATATTTTCATTTAGAGAACATTTGCTGCCAAATGTTGGGTGCTGGCCAGGAGAGACTGATCACCCTGTGGTCCTTAACCCCACAAACTTAGTACAGGAGGCATTTTTATCCTCCCATTGACAGGACTGAGGAGCAGCTAGGTGTCTCAATGGATTGAGAGCCAGGCCTAGAGACAAGAGGTGCTGGGTTCAAATCTGGCCTCATTTACTACCTAGCTGTGAGACCCTGGGCAAGCAACTTAACCCCCCTTGCCTAGCTGTTTCCATACTTCTGCCTTGGAACCAATATTTAGCATTGATTCTAAGAGGGAAGGCAAGAACTTAAAAAAAGAAACTAAGTCTCAGGGATCAAATGAAATAATATTTACATAGCACTATTATGTGCCTGGTATATAATAAGAGCTTAAAATGACTGTTCCTTTCCTCCTCATGTCCTCCTTAGAGTCTCAGTGATAGTAAGTGTTAGAGACAATATTTAAAGTCTGTTTGATTTCTTTCCACTAAACAATGGATGGATGGAGGGATGGATGGATGGGTGGATGGATGGATAGAGGGATGGATGGATGGATGGAGGGATGGATGGAGGGATGGATGGGTGGATGGATGGATGGATGGATGGGTGGATGGACAGATGGATGGATGGATGGATGGATGGATGGATGGATGGATGGATGGGTGGATGGATGGATGGATGGGTGG
>NC_058134.1:304505372-304516499 GCF_016433145.1 Gracilinanus agilis
AAAAAAAAAAAAAAAAAAAAAAAAAAAACATGGTTAAAAGGAGAAGCTAGGTGCCGCAAGTGGATTGAAAGCCAGGTCTAGAGACAGGATATCCTGGGTTCAAATCTGATCTCTGACACTCCTAGTTGTGGGAGCCTGGGCAAATCACATAACCCCCATTGCCTAGCCCTTGCCCCATTTCTGCCAACACACTGTATTGATTCTAAGAAGGTAAAGATTTTTAAAAAAAAAAACCCTAAAATATCAACAATTTTTTAAAAGGACAAACCAGTGAATGTACCCTTCCCACCATCAAAAACAAAAAGATTAACTACATTCATTGACTCCATTTTCTCCTCACTCATCCTCCGCTCCCCTGGCTACTGACCGCACACCCCCTCTGGACTCTCCACGGTCACCACTGGCCTCTTAACAGAGAAATCTAATGACCTTTTTTCAGTTTTTGCCCACCATTTCTTCAGTGTTGAAACTGCAGGTCATCCCCTTTTCTAAATGTTCTCTCCTCCTCCTTTTAACAAGACAAATGTTCTAAAGTCTAAGGTCCCTTCCAGTTCTACCATCCTATGACCCTTTGGCTGCAGCCTCAGCATTTTATGATCTCCAGCACTGGTGCTTTAGCCTCTATTTTCTCAAGTCTGTTTTATATTCTATATCCTCTGGTCCTTTTCTGGTTCTGAAATTCTAGATGATATGTTCTCCAAAAGAGATCTCCTACTTTCCTGGTTTTCCCCCCCGTTTCCTACTGCTTCTTCCCAGCCTCCTTTGCTGGTTCTCCTCCTCTTCCTCAGTCCTATATGCAGACAGAGATCCCTAAGGGTCTCTCCTTCATGCCTCTCTCCCTCCACACTCTCTCCAAAGCCTCCTCGTCTGCTTGTGGCCTTTGATACCTACAATTTACGCTTCTGGTACAGGCTGGGATAAAATTACCTTGAATGTACTTTCTGATACCAATCAATGATCAAGCATGCATTTATTACACATCTGCTGTAAGCCAAGCACTCTGCTTGATACAAAGAATGAGAAGACAAAAACAAAACAATCCTTGCTCACAAAGTGCTTATGTTCTAATAAAAGTCAAACAGCAGGGTCTTCAGCCGTGTTCGAGTGGTGACTGGGGGAAACTCTGGTCTACAGGACTAGGGCAACTTGGCATCCGTCCCAGGCCCAGTAGAGCAAGGGTTTTCCTAATCACCCCCAATTACAGAAATAAGCACAGAAAGTACCCAACGTCCCCTTTGATCTCATTTCCCACCTGCTGCAATGCCTGGATTAGACTCCATGATCAACCTACTCTCCCCATCCAAGAAAAAACCCATCACCAGGAAATTCATCATCATGGAGATGGGATCAGCTTCATCGATGCCCTCAGTTATCTTCTCTCCTTCCCACCCCTCTCGCCCGGCTTTCTCTTCCTTTTCTGAGTTGTCTTTCCCCGTTAAACGGCAAGCTCTTTGAGAGCAGAGATTGCATTTCTTTTTCTTATTCATTTTCCCAGAACTTAGCACCATTCCTGGCACATAGAAGGCATTTAGTACGTGTTTATTATATCGAATTATTTACTGATGACTCTCTCCACTGGACATCCATTCAGGAAGCACCCAACCATACCCACTTCCCCACCTGGTGGGCTCATTCTGCAGACTTCTCCATTTCTTTATTTGCAGTTTCACCCCTGCAGGGACCCAACCCTTCTTTCCCAGCTCCCCTTCTGAGTTCTGTCATCTCCCCTGATGGAACAGAAGTTTTCTGAGACTAGAGATTACCTTGTTTGTTTCTATTTATATCTATAGTCCTTGGTATGGTCCTTGGCATAGAGTAAGCACTTACTAGATGCCCTGTATGTTTATCCATCCATCCATCTTTCTATCTGTGTTCTAGTCACACCAGCCTACTTATTATTCCCCATCAAAGACATTCCATTTTCTGACCCCAATGGCTTTGCCTTGGGGTCTCACCCCAAACCCAGAAGATTCTTCAACCTCATCTTCCAGTCTCTTTCGGCCTCGCCTCCCGAATGCTATCCCTGGTCCCCCTAGTCGTTAGTGCCCTCGCCCGTTATTTGTATTTAGCTCTCTGTGCCTGTTTAGTTCCCCCCTACTCCAGGAGAACGGAAGCTCCATGAGGGCAGAGGATGTTCCATTTTTGTCTTCTAGGCCCAGTCTCTGGCCTGGTGCCTGAAACAGAGGAAGAGATTTGCCAACCGCTTCTCCTTTGAATTGGCCGGAATCTTTCTCTTGGTAACACAAATACAGGAGCTGCAGGCGAGGAAATCAGTAAGAAGCATGTTTTGAACGGAGAAGAAATTCTCATTCCACCTTCAAAGAAAATAATGTTTTTATTTTTTGTCTTGAGCAGCCAAAGTTGAAGATAAAAGGAAATTGTTCTTTCTAGTGGGAGGAAAGGGACGGGAGGACGAGGGACTCTGCCAAACCACCCAGCAACAGAGGCGGCCGGGATTCCACTCCTTTGATATCCACTTGAAAACAAAGAAATTACAAACGGGCCTCAAACGATGATTAACGTGAAGGAAATAAGGCGAGGAATTGTTTAATGACTCAAAATTAAAGCACGGATTCCCCATTTTGTCAAGGGTTCAGCTATGTGCGAGGCGTTGGAAATAAGCCTCACCTCGCAGAGGGACGGGGGGAGAAGCAAAGAGTTTGGCTCAGGATACAAAAGGAGGAGTTTTCCATCCAGGCCTTTTCAGGGTCCTGTAGGGAGAGTCTCTGTTAACATGCCTGAAAACTGGGCCTGAAGATCCCTGCCTTGGCCTCCTGCCATTGCGAGCGGCTCATTGGGTACGGGATAATACGGTAACTAAGAACTACTCTCATCGTTTCCTCGTCCCCTTCAGCATTTGACGGCTCTGTGGCATAGGCCTGGAGGCTAGAAGACCCAAGTTCAAATCCAGACTCTGACACTTACTAGCAGGCAAGTCATTCAACCTCTCTTGGCCCAGTTTCCTTATCTGTAAAATGGGAATAATAAATAGTGGCCACCTCCCAGGGTTGTTGGGAGAAACAAATTAGATTATCATTGCAAACTGCTTAGCACAGGGTCTGACATATAGTAGAGCTATAGAAATGTTAGTTATTATTATTATATGTTAATTATATGTAACATTAATTATATATTACATTTACTATTACTATCAATACAATTATATTACATTTAATGTTTAATATTAAATCTAATGTTAATATATTTAATATTAATAATAAATACTATTTAATATTAAATGTCATATTTAATATTCACATAATGTATTAATATATAAATATATTTAATCCTCCCACAAACACGATGTGTAAAGGGGCAGCGGCACTACCGCCATTTTCCAGAGAAAGAGACTTGAGAGACCTCAAGGGGAAGAGCTATGGCAGAACTCACACACTAGTCAGTGGCAGAGATAACCCCGATCTCCTAGACTCATTCTCTCTCCGTAACACGGAGGTCGCCCAGTGTCTGAGCTGGACAACACTCGGGAGCTCCAGGAACCTCCTCGCACAGGGGGACCCAGAAGGTCAGAGCTACGAGGGCTGGAGAAGACAGAAAACGAGAGCCAGGAAAGGACCGAGAGAACACAGAACACAGAAGAGAGGACGTGAATTGGACCTGAGAACCTAGAACCCAGAGCCTCCACGCTGGAGCCCATCAAACAGGAAGTCTGTGCCCAGCGGGGCTGGAAGGGACCTTCTTATTTCTCAAAGGAGGGACAGAGGGAGACAGAGAGGGGGGACAAGGGAGAGCGGTGAGAATCTTTCTGCTGGCCCTGGCCCCGATGACTGCCAGGCGAACTCTCTGGAAAAATGGGTGACTCGAGGGAGGATCCTGGGAGGCTGGTCTGGGACCCTCATTTGGGGGAGGCCCCGACAGTTGCCACGGAGAGCCGCTGCCCCAGCAGATTCGTCCTCGAACATCCTACGCTTCAGTGGGGGAATGATCTCATATTTCATAATTAGAATTTGTTTTGTTGCAAAAGTTAATTTCCTGGAAACAACCTCAGCTTCATAAAGATCATGACGGCGGCAGCCAGGACGACGATGATAAAAAATAACGTTAATGAGACCCCCGCTTGGGGAGGGCAGAACGGTGAGGGGCACGCCATCGGCGCAGCTTCTGTTCTGTGTGTTTGTGCCCTTCGAACTCTGATATCTTTAGGAATTTGCCTCCAAACGCCTCCTAATCTTAGCTGTTCTGCTACTCAGATGTTTACAAAGTGCTTCCCCTGTTCTGAGGCAGGCAGAGCCAGGAGGGCCACCCAGAGGACAAAATGGAGGGATGGAAAAGCCAATGGACTTGCCCAAGGTCATGTCGATAGTGAGTAGGAAACCAGGGCTCCGACGGAGGCAGGCTTCTCCCGGCTGTGTCCAGAGCTCTCTTCATGATGGCAGAAATCTCAATATTCGTGTGTAAGCCCATGCGTGTACGTGTCTGTTCACAAGCGGGAGTGTGGGTGTGAGTTCCCTGCCATGAACCACAGCACGGTGGAAGCTCTGGGCAGGGCCGGGGCGACCTCAGACAGCGCCTCTCCAGACCACCTTCCTTACACTCCTGCCATCTCTTCAATGGGCTCATCTACCCCAAGGGGAAGCCTGCTCTGACCTTCACTCCCTGGGCTCTGAATGAGCAGGATTCCCATCTGCTGCTAATGCAGCGGGTGACTATGGCATGCTTAGAAAAGTTAGAATTGAGCTCCACTGCTGGGGCCGAGCCGTGATACACGAGGGGAGTGTCCCCCCCCACCCCACCCCCCGGAGAATCCAGTCCCAGCACCCAGGGAGCACCGATGGAAATCCCGGGGGCGGCTGACGAGGAAGTATGGCGGACTACAGATAGGAGAAAACCAAGTCTGGAAGGAGAGGACCAGAGGAAAAGAGACGCCAAGGGAGGGACCTCGATGCCTAGGGAGAGCAGCCTTGAGGGGGGCAGATGTCCAAGGGGACCCCCTCAGGCTCCCCAGCTCCACATTCAGGACAGAGGCCCGACACGCACCTTCGGATCCCAGCCCCTAGTCACTGAGGGCTCAAACTCGCCCCAGAGTTTGGGACAAAGAGCTCATGTAGCACCCATAGAAGGTGAGGCAGGGAGGGGGGCAGAACTGCCTGATAAGGAATGAAGACCAAGAAGACCCAGGAACCTCGACTCCATCCTGGAAGACAAGGAGCTGGGGAGGGGGAGGACACCCCGGGGGGTGAGATCACTGGCTGACAACCAAGGACTTGTTTCCAGGACAGAAAGTGAGAGTTTAGGGAAAACCCGCTTCATTCCAGGAGCGCCCAGAAGGGAGCTTGGGTGGAAGGGTCTTCCACGGGCTCATGGCGGGGCTGAAGACATGGAGGCTTGGCCAACTGGGTGGAATTCTGCCTTCTCGGATGTGAGCATCCCTCATGGGGGGGGGGAAGGGGGGGCGCTTGTTTGCTCGCTGCGTGACCTCAGGAAAGCCCTTCACCCTCTCCCACCAAGCGCGTCTTTGCTTCCTTCTAGAGGTAAAACGTTTCACTACAATTCCCTTCCGGCAGCCTCAGTCAGTGCCCTGAGCCCCACCGCAGCCCTCCCTAGCTCTGACGTTCCTGGTTCCAAGCTCCCTCCCAGCTCTCGGTTCTCCATTCTCTCCCAGCTTCAGTGAGGAACGGGCTACTTCCCCATGACTGGGGGGGGAGGGGGGGTGCGCGCGTGCTGGGGAGGGGGAACAGGAAGACGACGTTGCCTTTGGAAACAAAAACTCTTTCATCGTTTAAAATGTCTGCCCTGTTTCCTTCTGTCTCCGGTGAATCCAAGCTGTATTCATTTCCCTGTTTACTGAGAACCTCAGTTGTGTGCCTGAGGAGGTAAAATAAAATCGGAAGGCAGCAGGCAAAGGGTGCGCCCGCCTCCCGCCGACGGGGCTCCACTCGTGGCCAGACCCTGATGGTTGTCCTCTTCGTGTTTTCATAAACAGATGCTAGACAGAAGGACTCCAGCCCTCGCCTGCTGCCTTTGGACCACTGAGGGCCAGAAGGGGCCGGGGGGGAGGGGGGGGAGGGGGGAGGGGGGAGGGGCTCTCTTTTGACCTAGAACTTGTTCCAAATCCGTCCTGACTTACATCGGGTGGGGAGCTGGGAAGCCCACAGTCCTGTCTTTTCCACCTGACTTCCTCGCCAAGGGAGACGATGCTGGTTTAGGACTTCCCAGGCTGGGAACTGTTCGGTCCCGATTTCCAGGGCAGTTCTCAGCCGGCCTCGTGCTTCCTGAAGGACAGAAGGGAAGAGACAGATGGAAAGAGCACGTGGCAACGGTCCCCCTGCCCTCTCCGGGAGGCCCAGGTGTTGTCATCGTCCAGGGGGAAGCAAGAGGCACCTGGAAATGAGGGGCTCCCATCTGGAAAATGAGCCTAGACCCCAAGAGACAAGGGGCGACGGATGCCCGAGCTCCCCGGGCTAACACCGGGTCTCTTGGGCCACAGCCATCACCCACCCCGGCCTGAAGTGATTTCATCAAAAGACAAATCCAGACATGATAAAACTGTCTATTACCAGCGACTGAGAAAAGTAAAAAAGAGGCGATGGGAGATCTTCATTTGTCCCCAGACTTGCATACATTCCCTCATGCAAGAGCAAGAACCGGATTTCAAGCACCCACAGGGAGTCAAAACAACAACCCAGTCTTGACCAATGACACATAAAACCCAGTGGAATTGGGCATTGGCTACAGGAGGGGGGCGGGAGGAGGGGAGGGAAAGAACGTGAATCATGGAACCATGGAAAAATAGTCTAAATCAATGAATCAAATAAATAAACTTTAAAAAAAAAGAAAGAAACCTAGGACCCTTTGAAGAAAAGAGATCCCTGGGGGGAAAGTAGGATTTCTCTTTCATTTTTGAAAAATCCTTTAGTGATACACACTTAGGCGTTAGCATACAGTACTACTAATACTAATAATAATGGCAGCCCATTGACAGACACAGAAGGACAAGTTCCATTTGATGGGACTCATTCTTGTCTCTGGATTGTCGACCATCAGACAAGTCAAAGAAGGGCCAGCTAACACCCCAGCTCTTTCCAACTTCTCCTCGCTGCTCCCAGTTCTGTCCTGTAGGGTCCAAGCAGAAGAACTGAAGACCTCTTTCACAGCACAGCCCTTCGGATACGAGGAGGCAGCTATCATGGAACATACAACCCGTCTTCTCCTCTCCAGACTAAACATTCCCAGTTCCTCCAACACATCTGGAGTCTCTGCAAAGGAAGAGAACCTCCATGGGCTTACGTTCCCTTTTAAACTTGGGAGCTGAGTGAAATCAGCCTGAGTGTGATTCTTGGCCCAGAAGGACCACAGGTAAGAACAACTCCCCTTTCTGTGGGCCTCAGAGCCTTCACCCCTACTATGAGGACAATAATATTTGCTGTCAGGCTGTTGGGAGAGTCAATTCAATTCCACAAGCACGTATCGAAGACATTTTAACCATGTGCCAAACGCTGTGCTGGGCACGAGGGATGGATGGGTACAAAGAGAAAATGAAATCCATTCTCCTGGGACAGTACGACACACACACAAACACGTGTCCTTCAGGGGCAGCTGAAGTGGGAGGCAGACCTATCCGGGAAAGGAAAATAATGACTCAGAAAAGCAGACAGGAAGGAGGAGAGGAATGGGAGGGAGAATGAAAATGCAGAAGAGGATGCGCTGAGATTGAGAAATAGCTAAGGATAATGGCAGCACAGTGCTTTCAGGTTTGCAGAGTTCTTTTCCTCTGCAGACTCATTTGATCCTCACAACAACACTGTGAGACAGGTGCCATGCTTCTTTCCATTTTACAGATGAGGAAACTTAGCGAGGGTTACGAATGGCATTACTTTGCCTAGATCTAGGTCTCCACCTCACTTCTTAGACATTCTTCTTGGACTTCTTAGCTCAACTCCGGCCATAATCCCCACCTTCTTCTCACCAAAAACTTGGATTCTGCCCCCTGGAATCACCCTGGGCTTCAGTGGATGGTCTTTCCCCATATTTTGTCTGGTTCCAGGTTTTCAGCTTGTTTCTTGGCCATGGGCTCCAGGAGCGTGCCGATACCCCTCCTCCTCCTACTTCCAGCTCCCCTCAACACATCATAAGTACTTTTTTTTATTTATTTTTTTAAACCCTTAACTTCTGTGCATTGGCTCCTAGGTGGAAGAGTGGTAAGGGTGGGCAATGGGGGTCAAGTGACTTGCCCAGGGTCACACAGATGGGAAGTGCCTGAGGCCAGATTTGAACCCAGGACCTTCCATCTCTAGGCCTGACTCTCAATCCACTGAGCTACCCAGCTGCCCCCAATTGTAAGTACTTTAAGGGAAGAATATATTGCTTACTTGTATTTGTACCCCGGGTGCTCGGTACAGTTCCTGATACATAGAAAGAATTTAAAAGACACTGTCTCTGCCTCTTTGTCTCTGCCTCTTTGTCTCTGCTTCTTTGTCTCTGTCTTTCTGCCTCTCTCTCTCTCTCTCTCTCTCTCTCTCTCTCTCTCTCTCTCTCTCTCTCTCTCTCTCTCTCTCCCCCCTCATCTAGTTATCTGGAATGGAATTTATGAAAAGGAGTAAAATAAAACATTGCAAGAAAGGGAGGTAGGAATCAGATTGGAGTATGCCTTAATGCCTGGCAAAAAGACTTTCTATTGATCCTAGAGACAATAGGGAGCCTCTGGAGGTTTTTGAGCAAGGGTTTCAAATGGCCACACCTGTGCATTAGGAAGATTATTTTGGAGCTGTTTGTCAGATGGACCGAAGAAGAGACGTGCACAGTCACTATGAAGGAGATGAAATGGGAGAAGGCCTTTTGAAATCTAAAGCACCATCTGAGTATCAATAGCTGGTTTTGATGGGGACGGCACCCATAGAGCTCCTACAGTTATAGCCTGAAGGGGCCTTTGGATCATCTGGACCAAGCCTTTCATTTTGTTATTGTTCAGTCATTTTCCAGTCATGTCTGATGCTTCATAACCCCATCTGGGGTTTACTCAATAAAATTACTGGGGTGGTTTGCCATTTCCTTCTTCAGTTCATTTACGGATGAGGAAACTAAGGTAGAATTAAGTGACTTGCCCAGAATCACACAGCTAGTTAATATGTATAGGCAGATTTGGACTCTGCTGATGGGGAAACTGAGAGGCAGAATACTTCAATAACTTCTTAAAGCTACCCAAGTACTAAGCATTAGAATCAGGACTCCTTGGGTTCTGTTAGCCCCCAATCCAGACCCTTACATCACCTCTTACCCTGGTTCTGGTCCAACCTAAGGTCTTTGGATGTTTAATAAAATGGAAATAACAACTTGGAACCAAAAGCCCTTGGTTAAAATTCCTCCTACCGATCGCCTCTAAAATGGATTCAATTTGAATTGCTCAAGTTCATCTTTTCCAAGCCCTGCATGTTTTTCTTATTGGATGTTTTTGTGTGAAGGGAGCTGACACATGAATGGCATGTCATTTCCAATGGTATTGACATCTGTCCAGTCAGGGTTGTTTATGGGAAAAGAATGAAATCTTTGCCAATAGTCCCTTGGAGATGAAGCTGTCGTCTCTCCAGAGTTGAAGGTGAACACGTCATCACAGTATTGATGAGGGTTCTCGTTGCCCATTCTCTAAGGCTCCTTTAATCCAGGGACTGATGGGCTTCCAATGTGCCTGAGATTATTTGTGACTGTTAATGAGACAGAGCCCCTTCTGTGCAGTGAGTCATGAAAAAGAAGGTAGAAGGTAGTGAGCTTCCTCCCCATCCCTGGAGACTAGACGGAGCCTTTATCCAAAATGTGGTGGAAGGGATTCTTACTAAGACATGAGTTGGGCTAAACGCCTTAGTGGCTCTGATGTCATCGATGACATTCCGACACTCCATGGGGATGATCCCTAGGAATCCCAAGACAAGGGGGCGAAGGTAGGGAGGGAACTTTTCAAGTCAATGCCAGAGAAGCTTCCTAACAATGGAAAGTAGTCATGAATCAAATGGGTAGCCTCAGGAGGCAGTGGAGGTCTCCAAACAGAGTCTGGAAGACCACCTGCCAGGGGGGTCCCCTATGGGATTCCTGGGTAAGTCTGATTTAGGCTAGATCCCCCCTCCCCGCTCTAGAGTCTCTTCCAGTTCTGAGAATCTGATTCAAAGAGAATGAGGGAAGGAAGCCATAGAAGCGATTGACCAGAAAGACTGTTGATCTTATGCAGACACAGTCAATTATTCCCTGTCTGGAACATGTGTTTGGGAAGGTTTCCTTCCAATCCAAGAGCTTCCAGAGGGAAAAAGCCTAAAGGTTTGCATGCTTCAGGGGGAAGCAGCTGGCAAGAGTCTCGGACTGGGAGACAAAAGATCTGGGTTGCAGGCTTGCCTCTGATTCTCACCATAAGGAAAGAGCATGAGCTCTTCTTGCCTCCTAGATACATGGAAGCTTTGTACTAGCCCCATTTACACCCAAGCAGACATCTCTTTCTACAACATCCCACCATGTGGTCATTTAGTCTCTCCTTGAATGCCTCAGATGACAAGCAACTCGCTGCCTCACAAAGCAGCCCATTCCACTTTGGGACTGGTCAAATTATTCCAAAGTCTTCCATTACATTGAGCCGAAAGATCCTCCCTTCTTCCTACTTGGTCCAGTTCCATTTTCTGGGTTCAAGAAGCACAAATCTAACTACTCTTCCGCAAGACAAACTTTCTAATCATAATGGGGAACCCTAAAAAGTCACTTCCCCTCTCTCAGCCTCAATCTCCTCATCTGTAAAATGGAGTTTGAATAATAGCTCCTTCCTTACAAAGTTGCTGATGATCCAATGAGATAACTTACGTAAAGCACTTTGTAAACCTTAAACCTCTAAATAAATCATCATTAATTCACGCAAGTACACCCTGAGATCATTTCCACACAAACACTTGCTTAGTCCCGAGCTCCCCATCCCATTCTGATGAAACTGACTTTTTCTAAAGATCTAGTAATTGCCTTTGGGAAATAGTGGGGGTTCTCGCCTGTCTGGGAAAGGAATGAATGGTGGAGAGACCTGAGGTAACCCTAAGTTAGTCTATAGAGGAGTCAATAACGCTGCAGATCTGGGAAGAATAAGATGTAATCACTGTCTCACACACACACACACACACACACACACACACACACACACACACACAC
>NC_058134.1:304516509-304518803 GCF_016433145.1 Gracilinanus agilis
CACACACACACACACACACACACACACACACACACACACACACACACGACAGGCCACCTGTGATGATACATGATTCCATTTCCTGAAAACTGTTCTTTTTAGGTCACAAATGGGAAACAAATGAGCCCGGAGCCTTCCGATGGAGACATCAGGCAATATGGTCTGGCCAAACTTGGTCTGCCTGACTCCTCGCTCAGAGCTCTGCTTCCCATGAGAACTGAGGCCAAACACTCCCGGACATGCCTTCCCATCTCCCATCTCTGCGGGCAGAGCCTGTGCCAACGGCCCCAGTTAGGGAGAAAGACCTTCCTTTCTTTTGTCCTGCTTTGGATGTACTCGTGGCCATGTGGCTCATGGAAGATTCCTCACCCTCACTGAACCTCAGTTTCCTCCTCTGCTAAATAACCACAGCAGTATCTGTGCTGCCACTTCCCAGAGTCTGAACAAAGTACTCTTAGAAGTGGGAACGGTTATTCAAGGTCCTGTTCTGAACGAGTGAGGTCGCCAGGCTCATAACCTCTGGATAGGTGAGGGGCACCTTCCTACGAATTTAACAGCTTCTACCCCCTCTTCAAAGTCTCTCTTGATTTCTTCTCTCCTTCCCAGCATGACCCAGGGAAAGGGCCTTGAATTTGGGCACGGTAAGTTTGAACCACAGAGCTGTCCCTTCTGATGGGCCTCGTTAACCTTTCTACTCATGTTCTCACCTGGAAAAACAAAGGCTTTAAATGAGACAATCCATCCTGGCTCTAATTACTGTGTCCCTACGAGGCCCTCAGCTCTGTCTGGGCCTCAGTTTCTTTATCTTCAAAAGGAGAATTTTGAGCTAAATCATTTGTGAGCTCTTCTCCAACTCCAAAATTCTATGATGATGCTAGGATTTGATTTCCTCTCCTTGGACACCTGGACTGCTTTTCTCCTTCAAAATGCCCAGCAATTTCCCATGGCTACTGGGAGACTGGCTGATGAGATGGTCTCTGCCTGAGGCCAGAGTGAATGATGGGGAAGGAGATGACAGCTCCCAGAGAAGACTTTTTATACTTTCCCTACGTGAACTCACCATACTGGGTGTTTATCACTCCCATGCAGGACTGTCAAGAAGTGGCAGGTACATCTATTTCCCCCAAACCAAGGAAGTTTCAAATGCAGGACTGGAGATCAGAATCAGCAGCGTAATTCAGCTTAGCAGAAATAGGAAAGTCATTTTCAGGGAAATAGATATGGCCCTGCTTTCGAAGCTCATCACAAGCCCCCCCAGGAAGCTAGGAGAGCAAGGAATTACTACCCTCGGCTGCGACAACTTCCCTGCTTCCCCCCGGGGCTGGTCAGCACTTTTATTCCAGCATCAAATAAAAGGGAAATCAATGCACAGTCAGATTTCAAGAAGAAAAGAAGTCCCTGAGAGAAGTCTGTGTTTGAAATGTCACAGATACACGGTCCCTTCTTAAGACCAATAATTTCCCAACTGATATGAAAATTATTTCAAAAATAATCACCAACACAACGTGCTCCTCATGGAAGAGCATGGAGGACGTTACCATTTATACTGTCTCCTCCAGGCAAATGCCAGCTCCTTGAGGACAGGGCATCTTTGAGCCATTTTGATTTTTTTTTTAACCCTTGTACTTCGGTGTATTGTCTCATAGGTGGAAGAGTGGTAAGGGTGGGCAATGGGGGTCAAGTGACTTGCCCAGGGTCACACAGCTGGGAAGTGGCTGAGGCCGGGTTTGAACCCAGGACCTCCTGTCTCTAGGCCTGACTCTCACTCCACTGAGCTACCCAGCTAGAGCCATTTTGATTTTGCATGTTGTGAATACATTTTTGGTGGATAGAACTGAATTGAATAAATATTCTCCCAACATTTTATTGAGCACTGTTGGGTGATGGGAATACAAATCATAATTATAATGATGATAATATCCTAGCCATCAATCAATAGGTATTTTTAAAGTATTTACTGTGATTAAAAATAAAAATAAAGCAAGCCCAGTTCTCAAGCTTCTATTCTATTATAGAAAAAAAGCATGTATATAAAAGCTAGCAGAAAATAAGTAGGCAGCCAGATGGTAGAGTGAATAGAGCTGGACTTGGAATCCAGACGTCTTGCCTCAGACATTAACTTAACCAAGAGTGGGGCAAGTCACTTAAAATGTCTCAGGTTCAATGTCCTTCTCTGTAAAATGAGGATAACAACTGAGGGGTGCTGTGAGATGAAAGGAAGGAAGAAAGGAAGGAAGGAAGGAAGGAAGGAAGGAAGGAAGGAAGGAAGGAAGGAAGGAAGGAAGGAAGGAAGG
>NC_058134.1:304521675-304531053 GCF_016433145.1 Gracilinanus agilis
CTCTCTCCCTCTCTCTCTCTCTCTCTCTCTCTCTCTCCCTCTCTCTCTCTTCCTCTCTCCCTCTCTCTCTCTCTCTCTCTCTCTCTCTCTCTCTCTCTCTCTCACACACACACACACACAACACACACACAGACACACACACACACACACATTTTGCAAATGCTAAGGCCTAAAGAGAATAAGGCACTGGCCCAAATAGTTAGCACCCAAACTGTGATTCACACTGAGTTTCCTGATTTCAGACTCTGTTCTTTCCTTACAAATGGGTGGCACCTAATGTATGATTTTTTACTTTCGAGAATTTTACATCATTAAATTCCTTTATTCATGATGACATTTAAGTATTACTTCATTCATCCACCTATCCATCAAGTGGAGATTCATTTATTCATTCATTTGTTTGAAATGAGGATTTGGAAGTAGAAGGCATGGCTATCAAATCTCAACTCTGGAACTTTTATTACAACTGTGTCACCTTGGGAATGTCACCTGCCCTCTCTTGGATTGAGTTTCTGCATCTTTAAAATGAGAAGTTTGACTCAGTGACCTCTGAGGCTTCTTCCACCTCCAGATAAGGGATCTATCTGATGATCTCTCTGGGTCTTAGTTTCCTTTTCCAGAAAATGCATGAATTGGGCAAGATGGCCTCTAAGGTCTTTCTCAGCTCTTGATCTCATTCAGCTTCTGGCTGATAGCAACTATGTATTATGTCATATTTTTTTAAAGGCGGTAGATAAGACATACACTCTGCCCTTTAGATGTTTAGAGCCTATTTAGAGTAACCAAAATCAATTCTAAATACATCCAAGGAGTACAATCCAAGTGTCCCAAAGGTCCCTAGAAGAGAGTGGGTGAACTTCCTGGGGCAAGAGAGATTCCTGAATCTTGCCCACCCCTCACTTCCCGAGAACTGAAAAACCACCCCCCTTCTCCATCTGACAGAGCCAGTCTCTAAGGTGGAAGGGAATTAACAGAGTATTTTAGAAGTCTGACCCTCGCCAAACTCTACCTCCAACAAGTGGCCTCTCGTCTCTTCCTGAAGATCTTCAGAAATGGGGAACTCACTCCCTGGAATAGGAGGCCGCCCACTCTGCTATAGGACAGCTCTGGTTGTGAGCAGGTTTGAGTTAGAACTATCAGTGACTTGTGACAGAAAATGAAAGAGGGAGGAGAGGGAGAAAAGGAAAAAGGAAGGGGAAAAGGCCCCGGAGAAAGGGAAAGAAAATGAACTTCTCTACCCTCTCTGCAGAGGTGGAGGATTCTGGATGCAGAGTGCTGCACATGTCAGCCATGATTGATAGATTGAATGGTTTTTTCTTCTCTTTTTTAATCTTTGTAACAAAGATGGTTCTTGGATAGGGGAGGAGAGGAGAGGTATGTTTGGAAATGAAGGTGCCACAAAAACAATATTAAGTAAGTTACACTCTAAGCTCTTCAACTAAATTTAATGAGCATGGATTGTCCTTTTTTCAAGGAAAAACAGCCCCGGTTGTTTGCATCACTTCTCTTGTGGCATAGTGTCCAGGCTCCTTCCTATACTAGTTTCCATCTTCTGGTCCCGTCCCAACTTGTCAGTGCCCTTCCTGAATGTGGCCCCCAGACAAGAGGATGCCATCAAAGATTTTGGGGCCAAGGAGCAACATGACCATCATTGGGGGAGGGAGATTAGTATGGCAGCATGTGAAGGGGCTGGAGGGAGGACACAATGGAAGTATAAGGTCCTGCTAGGAAACTGTTACAATAAATAGTCCAGGAAAGTGGAAATGAAGGCCTGTCCCAGGGGAGAGTGTGTGGGGTTGGAGAAGAGAAAATGGATGTGACCAGATGTTGCACACATGGATATCCCTAATTAAACCACATATCAGGAAATGATCATAAGGATTCGGTGTAGGATTTGGGGTTTGGGTTTTTTCCCTTTTTTATTATAAAGATATTTTATTTTTACCAATTATATGCAATAACAAATTTCCATATAAGTGTACTAAAGATATATGATCCAAATTGTCTCCCTCTCCCTTTCCAAAGCTTGCAAGCAATTCAATCTGGGTTATACTTGTATTACCATGCAAAACCCATTTCTATACCACTCCTTGGTGTAAGATATAAAACCAAAACTCCAAAACATATACCCAAATAAACAAGTGAAAAATGGTATGCTTTGATCTGTATTCCTACCCCCACAGTTCTTTCTCTGGAAGAAGATCACATTCTTTTTCATAATTCCCTCAGAATTGTCCTGGACCATTTTTTTGTTGCCGAGAGTAGCTCAGTCTGTCACAGTTGATCATTCCACAATATTGCTGTTTGTACAATGTTTTCCTGGTTTTGCTCATTTCACTCCAGATCAGTTCCTGGAAATCTTTCCAGCTCTTTCTGAAATCCTCCTGTTCGCCATTTCTTATAGCTCATTAATATTCCATCACCATTATATGCCACAATTTGTTCAGCCATGCCCCAACCAATGGATATCCCGTTAATATACAATTCTTTGCCACCACAAAAAGAGAAGCTATAAATATTTCCATACAAGTCAGTCCCAGACCTAGTAGTGCTATTACACACTCTGGGCATAGTTCCAAATCGCCTTCCAGAATGGTTGGATCAGTTCACAGCTCCACCAACAATGCATTAGTGTTGTTGAACAATTTTGGCCAGAGGAGTGAGAGAGAAATTACCCTGACTGCTGTGTGTGTTGAGGATGGCTCAGTATTGAGAAGAGACTGGAGATTGGGAAAATACCTCCCATATTCACATTCCTTCAGTTGCTTCCTACTGGCGTTCAAGGCCCTTCCCACTCATGGCCTTCCTAGTCCCATCTCACATTCCTACCCTTCAGGTGCTCTTCACTCCCTCAAACTTGTTACCTTCCCTAGAATCCATCTGAAATCTTCTGGCCTGTGCAGAGGCCAGGTCCCTTGTCTGTACTCTTCTTCTCCCTCCCTCCAAGTTTCCATTTGAAATTCTGCCCCTCTATCTGTTGGTGATGGAATACAATTGTGCTCAAAGGAATAGTAAACTGGAGGAATTCCATGTGAACTGGAACAACCTCCAGGAACTGATGCAGAGCGAAAGGAGCAGAGTCAGAAGAACATTGTACACAGAGACTGATTCAATGTGGTAAAATCGAATGTAATGGACTTCTGTACTGGCAGCAATGCATTGACCCAGGACAATTCTGAGGGACTTATGAAAAAGAAAACTAGCTACATCCAAAGAACTGTGGGAGAGGAAACACAGAAGAAAAACAACTACTCGATCACATGAGTCGATGGGGATATGATTGGGAATGTAGACTCTAAATCAGTGCTGGCAAACCTATGACACACGTGTCAGCACTGACACACGTAGCCATTTTCAATGACACACAGCCGCATGCAGTGGCATACAGAAGTACAGGGCCGCATGCTGAGGATGAAACATTTGCTGTAGTGTAGACACTCTGTGCACTATAGATGACAATTCTACCTATATTAATTTATCTATTTTGGTTTATTAAATACAGTTATATATTACAATTGTACATGTTTGTTAAACTATAAATATTGCAAAATTATGGTTTTTTTCTCGAACTGACACACCACCCAAGTTATGCTCTAATTTTTGGCGAATTTTGACACACCAAGCTCAAAAGGTTGCCCATCACTGCTCTAAATGATCACCCTAGTGCAGATATTACTAATATGGAAATAGGTCTTGATCAATGACACATGTAAAACCCAGTGGAACTGTGTGTTGGCTGGGGGGGGGGTAGGAAGGAAGGAAAGAACATGAATCATGAAACCATGAAAAATATTCTAAATTAATTAATTAAATAAAATTTCACAAATCGGACTTCTACCCACCCTTCAAAAACCCTTCTGACACCAAGGAGACCTGGGAGGCAGCAAAGATGTCTTCCAGGGAGATATCCATGGCTCCTGCAAGGATAGCTGTCTCATGGAGGGCCTGGGGGAGCATGAGTGCCTGGGGTGAGATGGGGGCAGAACAGGTTTTTAACCATTTCCCTCCCCTGATCACAAGACCCACTTTAAAAAGCTTTGCTGGATTCAGACAACTAAATCACCGTCAAAACCAGGGGCCCCCAAATCCTCCGATGAAACTTGTTCATTACAAAGTTTGGCCCCATGTATGCTTCCCAGCTCATCAATATTCTCCACAGCCTACACTGGGGCTCTGATTAATTTTCTTATGATAGAAGCTGCAGCATCAAAACCTTAAATGATTAGAATTAAAATATTGTAATAAAAAAATAAATGAAGCTTTCAAACCCGATTTGAGGAGCAAGGCTTACAGTCAGTGAAGGGAAGGCAATCACCAGCACCCCTCAGAAGCCCAAACCGGTGCCCACGTGTCCCTCAGTCTAATGGTGTTGCCAACCTCCCACCTACCCCAGCCATGCCCAGAATAATAACAGCTCTGAATCCCAGGTTGCCTAAAGATTGACAAAGGGCTGCCTTTGGAGCCTCTCTGGGAGGCAGGTGGTACAAGAATTGTTGTCCCCATTTGACAAATGAGGAAATGGAGGCTCTAAGAGAGGAAACAACTTGACAACATAGTGTGACCTTCCATCTCCACTCACCATGTCTATATCCCAGAAGTGGTGCCCCATGCCAGGAAGGGGGTCTCTCTTCTCACCCACCTCTCTTCAAATCTCTGGTTTCCTTCAAGACTCAGTTCTTGCTGTCTTCTATGTGAAAGCCTTTGTGGATCACTCAGATTCTAGAGCTCCACCCCTGGATTACCTCAGATAATTTGTTTTCACATTTAAATAGGCAGGTGCTGACCTAGTTTTTTGAAACCCCCAAATTTACTTTCCTTCCTTGGGAATGTGCCTTCAAGGAACTCTTGAAGTTCCTGACCCTGCCTGAGGGTCAGAATCAAGACCCAATCCCAGGGCACTCCTACCCCAGAGTCTCCCTAAAATCAGAATTTGAGTCCCGACCAGGAGCTGAGAAGTTCCTTTGCTCTCTGGTTCTGGGGAGACCTGAAAGACTGACCTTTGTCTTAGACTGAACAATGGACCATTAAGCATCAATTAAACACCCAGAAGAGGAGTGATAGAAATACTCAAACCCTACATACCATTTTTTGTCTTCTTATATTCTCTTAGGCTACTCCCTGGTGCCCCAGCCTTGGGCTACAACCTCTTTCCCAAGCCTCCAAGTAACCAGTCAGGGTGTTTCCTTTCCTTAATTCCCCAGATTGCATATAAGACCCCAAGTTCTTCAGCTCATTGGAAAATCCCCCTTCAAGGTGCATTTTCCCAGACAGTGTTCCCAGAGTCCCAGAGCTTGACTCTCTGTGGTGGCCCTCAGAGCACTGCCTTCTTTGTCCTAATGAAAGACTTGTTCTTTCTTTTTTTTTAATTATTTTTTTATTTTGAATATTTTCTCCTAGTTACATATTTCATGTTCTTTCCCTCTGCCCCAATCCCCCTAAGCCACCTTAGCCAAAGCACAATTCCACTGGGTTTCACATGTATCAAGACCTAATTCCATATTATTGATAGTTGGACTAGAGTTATTGTTTAGTGTTTACATGCCCAATAATATCCCCATCAGCTCATGTGTTCAAGCAGTTGTTTTTCTTCTGTGTTTCTGCTCCCACAGTTCTTCCTCTCAGTGTGGCTAGTTTTCTTTCTCATAAGTCCCTCAGCTTTGCTCTGGATCATTGCATTGCTGCTAGTAGCAGAGTAAGTTACATTTGATTGTACCACAGTGTATCCGTCTCTGTGTACAATGTTCTCCTGGATCTGCTCCTTTCAGTCTGCATTGATGTGCCTGGAGAAGTTTCCCAGTAATTGAGTCTGAACCACCAATGCAAGATACAAAGGGACTTTATTGTCTTAGTTTAAATCAAGGGTCATAAGTCTGATGTGTGACCACGAGCTGTGCCTAAGCTGGGTATTTATAGAGTGGCAGGCAGCAGGAGGCAAGATAGGGGAATGTCTACAAGGGAGGCAGTCCAGCTTGGGAGAGGTCTGGGAAGTGGGAGGTCCCTTCAGATAAGTGGGGGGGGGCTGGAAGGAAGGAATTCCTTCAGATAAGGGGGGAAGGTCTGGAAGCCAAAGGTCTGTAAGTTAGGAATTCCTACAGACAAGCCTGTTTCACTATAATGTTATACAAGAGTCTGGATTTTAAATTCTGACTCTTTCTGGCTTCTACAGCATCAATTCCTGGAGGTCATTCCAGTTCACAGGGAATTCCTCCAGTTCTTTATTCCTTTGAGCACAATAGTATTCCATCACCAACAGATACCACAATTTGTTTAGCCATTCCCCAATTGAAGGACATTCTCTTATTTTCCAATTTTTTGCCACCATAATGAGCGGCTATGAATATTTTTGTACAAGTCTTTTTCCTTATTATTTCTTTGGGGTATAATCCAAGCAGTGCTATGGCTGGATCAAAAGGCAGGCAGTCTTCTAAAGCCCTTTGAGCATAGTTCCAAACTGACATCCAGAACTCCACCAGCAATGCATTAATGTCCCAATTTTGCCACATCCCCTTCAACATTCATTACTCTCCTTTGCTGTCATTTTAGCCAATCTGCTAGGTGTGAGGTAATACCTCAGAGTTGTTTTGATTTGCATTTCTCTAATTATTAGAGATTTAGAACACTTTCTCATGTGCTTATTTATACTTTTATGTCCCTCGCCCATTTATTAATTGGGAGATGGCTTGATTTTTTTGTACAATTGATTTAGCTCCTTGTATATTTGAGTGATTGGACCTTTATCTAAGTTTTTTGTCATAAAGATTTTTTCCCGATTTGTTGTTTCCCTTCTAATTTTGGTAGCATTGGTTTTGTCTGTACAAAAACTTTTTAGTTTAATGTAGTCAAAATTATTTATTTATCTTACATAAAGACTTGTTCTTTCTAACTACTTTGGTGGGTCTGTGTTTTACAAGGTTGACCCCGGGTGTCCCAAATGTCTGCGTGCCATCTTCAGCTTTAACGGTTGAAAACTGTACTAGGGCATTTGAGACCTTTGTGTATCTATTTTTGTATATCTATTTGTGTATCTTTGAGGATCTTTGTCTTGGGATCCTCAGCCCCCAAAATGGCATTTGCCACTTGGGAGTGTTCGCTTAAAACAAGGCTCCTGGCCTAACAGGATGACTCCTCCCCAGAGGGATATTACAAAGACAGGATTTTGCATGCTTGAAAGGATTAGAGAAATGAGAGTTGTGATTCCTTGTGGTTGTGGTTGTTGTTGTTGCTGCTGTGGTTGGTTGGTGTCTGTTTGAGGTTGTGTGTTTAGGAGTTGGGCACAGATCTGTGATTTTATCTGTAGGAGTTAGGACCTCCCAGGGTGGAAAGTTCCTCCACTCCAGCAGATGGCCATTCATCTGTCCTGGAAACTCTTCGAGAATTTTCCTGGGTTAAAAAGTGAAGTGAATGAATGTCCGGCTACCCACGTGGGTCAGAGGAGAGACTTGGAGACAGATTGTCACCATCTTTCTTGCCATGTCACCTTCACTGTCATATAGACTATAGAATACAGACTAGAAACCACTCTGGATTGGTCTTCAAAAGACTTGACCTGTCTCTGCTCCTCCGCACCTGCATGGCACTAGGCAGATCCCTTCCCTCTCCTCCAGATGGAGGACACCGAGAGGGGCCTGGGACCAGAGAATGCTCAGAGGGACCCTGCCCAGTTCTGAACGACCCCAAGGATCTCCCGGTGCCTGAGGGTCCGAGTCAAGACCAATCCCAGGGCACTCTTCCCCGGAGCCTCCCGGAGATCAGAATTTGAGTTCTGACTGGGGAGCTGAGAAGTTCGGTTTGCTCTATGGATTCTGGGGAGACCTGAGAGTTCCCAAACCCCGGAAGTTAATTATAACCCCAAAGACTTCCCTTTGAAAGAATAGATTCCAGCTGCTGTGGAGGTGATTCCGAAAGTCCCCCCAAGAGCTCCGGTCTCAGGCTCAGGCTCCAGCTGTCTGGAGAGCTCCTAAGGAGGGCACCCAGGGAGAGCGAGGGCCTCCGGGTGGGGATCCTCCCAGTCATTTCTCCCATTCATTAGAATTGTGCTAAGACAAACTTTGAAAGCTGGCTCAAGTGCCTTTGATCTGGATAAAGAATAAATCATTGAAACAGGGCCTCGGGCCAGGCGGAAGAGAATGATGGGAAGCCGTTTCTCGGTCCAGGCTGGGTACAGAAGAGGGCTGTGGCTGCTTTGCAGGTATGGGACTAAGAGGTGGCGTGATCGTGACTCCAAGCAGCCATTTCCAGGACTTTCCGAGCAAGCAATCTGTCCTCGGAGGGGACCGAAGGGCGAAAGAGACGATTCTGGAATCCATCCCCAGCTGCCGGCATGGAGAGGGCTGGAAGGCAGACCTAGAGATAATGAGGGGCCCCAGCTGGGATGGACTCGCGCTCAGAGAAATATGGCCCGGCGGAGCTGGGAGGGGCCTGAGGAGGAAGCATGGCGGTAGAGACGGGGAAACTGAGGTCCCGAAAGGTTGCGGACAAGTCTAGGTACTCCAGAAGCAACGGTTGGGTCCAGACCGGTTCCCAGGCCTCCTTGGGAGGCAGAGCAGGACTTCCCTTGCCCTATCTTGCTGCTCCCGCCCCCCCCCCTCTGTCCAGGGCTCAGAGATGACGTCTGCCCCTTCCCTCTGCCCACAAAGCCAAAAACCGTCTTGGCTGCCTGCTGCTCTTTGGACTAATTGTGTGGTAAGCAAAGTGCAGGCAAAGGAGGCTCCGGGCCTTCTGCTGGTTTCCATTCTCCTGCTGAGGTGGGGAGACCTTATTACCTTAATTCTGAAAATATATTTTGGCTCCATTTCTTCTTTGCCTGGTTCCCGCTCCCTGGGGCCGGCCAGCTCTCTCTCCTCCAAGAAGTCATGTTATCAGACCCTGCAATTCAATCTGGTAAACTAATCAGCACAGATGTTGCCTTGTACAATCTGTTTTTCACCTTCCTCCTACAGCTGTAATGTATTCATCCGCACCTTGGGGTAATGTAATATTGATTTTGCTTCTGATAGTGCAGAGACTATGAGCCTTAAAGGCCGTTTCTCAGAATTAGTGCCCACAAGGCCGAGCTGGAAGGGGCCGGGGCCGCCGGCGGGGTCTGCTCATTAAGTGCCCTCGCCCCGAGCCTGATGGCATTTTAAGGACATGCTTGCTCAAGGCAAACCCTCTTCCATGGGGGAGCATTTGTTCTCTCGGCTTCCCTGGTGGGGTGCCTGCTTGTCACTCATCTACCTGGACAGAGCAGGTGCCAGCGGCCACCCCAGCCTGTTGGCAATGAGAGAGTGGGGAATGAGAGCCACAGGGGAAGGGAGGGCAGGTGGAGAAAGAGATACATACAGGAGGAGGAGGAGGAGGAGAAGGAGGAGGAGGAGGAGGAGGAGGAGGACGAGGAGG
>NC_058134.1:304533995-304546495 GCF_016433145.1 Gracilinanus agilis
AGGAGGAGGAGGAGGAGGAGGAGGAGGAGGAGGAGGAGGAGGACGAGGAGGAGGACGAGGAGGAAAAAAAAGAAGAGCAAATGGCCCTCTGGCAAGGAGAATGTTTATTGGGATGCCGTTTATTCAAGTCTATTTTTCATCCATTTCTATTTCATTCATCGAGACTTATTTTTCTTCTCCAACTTTTCTTCAGAGAAGGTTCTTTCCTCTTCTCTTCTGAGACACAAACCAGGAAACATCTCTTCCATAAAGGCCTCCCACCCCATCTGCACTTAACAGCAATCACCCCCTCTTCCCATCACTCAGTGGACTCTGGGTGGGCCTTTCTTTTATTCTCCATGGGATCATTTTTGGTTGTTGTTTGGTTGGAATCAAAGGATTTTAAGAGTCAAAAGAGATTTTAGAAATTCTTGACTCTATATCCCTCACTTTACAGATGAGGAAACTAAGGCTAGGTAATCTCCTTGAGGATAAGACCTGCATTGTGGCTACCTTTGGGCCTCAAGTACTGAGCATAGAGCCCTGCACAGAAGAAGTTAGTCAATTAGAAGTGTATTAGTAAAAGAGCAATTAGTTGGCACAGCAGATAGGGTGCTAGGCCTGGAGTCTGGAAGACTCATCTTCCTGAGTTCAAATCTGGCCTCAGGTACTTATTAGCTGTGTGACCATGGGCGAATGGCTTAACCTTGTTTGCCTCAGTTTCTTCATCTGTAAAATGAGTTGGAGAAGGAAATGGCAAACCACTCCAAGTATCTTTGCCAAGAAAATCCCAGAAAGGGTCGTAAAGAGTCTTGTCTGGCTTTAGAAAACTGCTGTTCTCTCTCTGTGAGTGAAGCTACCACTGCCCTCTCAGTCACCTGGAATCCAAAGCCCAGTGTCATCTTTGGCTCTTCCTTCTCTATTCATTCAGCCTCAAGGATGGACATCTCCTGGATTCTTCCTGTCCTGTCCCTCATTCAGGCCATTATCAGCTCTTTCCTGAATCCATTCACTCATTAGTCCATTCATTCATTCATTCACTCACTCATTTGTTCATTTGATCATCACTTGATTCATTTGCTCATTAACTCATTTGTCCTCTCACTCTTTGATTGATTGACTTATATTTGCAGCAAACATTCCTCAAGCTCTGTGTAAAGGTCTATGCTGCATGCAAAACAGGATCCAAGGATAAATAAAGCCCAGATCTCAAGAAGCTCAGAGTCTCAGAGAAAAGAGATAAGATGTGCCAAACAGATAAATGAGATACAATTGGAATTCGAATAAGAGAAAGAGAGACTGCAGTGAGACCAGGGAATCAAGTTACCCACTTTAATCTCTCTCTCCTAAGATCCAGGCTTGTATCGCCAACTGACTTAGACAGCTCGAACTAGATATGCTGGAAGGTTTCTCAAGCGTCCTCAGCGTAGGCTAAAGGTCCAACTGAGTACATATAACCCAAAGGTTTATGCATTTATATAAAAGATCTACCGCAAAGATGGATTGGGGCAGGGGAGGAGGGGGGAAGTGGGAGAAGCCTAATCTTAAGACAATTCCACTAAATGTAGACATAGATCAAGTCTACACTGTGTGCAGAGACCTCTGGTGAGTGATACGGATGATGCTCTAGTAATCGGTTCAGATGATAGTCAATCAAAATCCTCAGCACTCACACCTTACTCAGGCAAGGTACAAGCCCAGATAAAATTCCATTGCAAAATGATCCTCCCAATGAGGACATCTACATTGGATAGAGTGGCAGAGAGAGCACTAGTCTGCAAGTCAGGAAACCTGTGACTATCCTCAGCTTTTGACAAACTGTTACTGGTTTTGGGTCATTGACCAAGTTTTCTCTCCTTCTTTGGACCTTCACCTAGATGACCTTTGAGTCTCGTCTTCAAGAATAGAAATAAGAAAGGGAAAGCAGCTATTATCCCATTTTGTAGATGAGAAAATAGACTCAGAGAGAGAAAGTGGCCTGCTCACTGTCACATAGCCAATAATCAGGGAACCAGGAATTGAACCCTGGGTTTCTGCCTCCTGGTCCAGTGCTTACATAGCCCTGGTAGGAAAAATCACATTCAAATTATATGTCACATGTTAAAAATAATAAAAATACATGTGAGGGGGCAGCTGGGTAGCTCAGTGGAGTGAGAGTCAGGCCTAGAGACGGGAGGTCCTAGGTTCAAACCCGGCCTCAGCCACTTCCCAGCTGTGTGACCCTGGGCAAGTCACTTGACCCCCATTGCCCACCCTTACCAATCTTCCACCTATGAGACAATACACCGAAGTACAAGGGTTAAAATAAAAAAAAAATAAATAAAAAAAAATACATGTGTGTTGCTTTGTCTCCAGGAAGCAGTCAGGAAAATCACTTATCACATGCCTCTTCCCTTTCTTCTTTCAGCTTCATAATTAGATGAGCAACATCCTCAACTATAGGCATCTAACTACACTAGGTCTAAAACCACCTCCTTTCCCAGATTTCCCCTCTACTTTGTGATTCCAAAACTATCCGAGAATAAAAGATCTATAGCATCTCAGTATTGAAAAGGACTTTGATAGCCAGTTAGTCTAACCTCTTCCATCTGAGCAGGATTTCCCTCTGCAACTTCCCTGACAAGTGATCATCCAGCCTTTGCTATAAGACTTCTACACACAGAGAATTCACTACCTCACAAGGTAGTCCATTCCACTCATTGGGCAGCTCTGATTATGAGGATTTTTTTTTTATTCAACCAAAATCTGCCTTTCTTTTAGAAAAACGTCTGAACTCTTGACCTATGACCCTGTTACACCTAGTTCTGTCCTCTAGGGTCAAGGAGAATAAACTTAGTCCCTCTTCCCCATGACTGCTCTTCTTTAGTAGCATGTATTGGTGTTAAGCTGGAATTCAAAGCTCCCAGAGGATCATTCTTGAACCTCCCAACATGTAAAACACTCCATGGGCAGAGAGGGCTGTGCCTGTGTTTTATTATTATGACTCTTGGAGATGCAGTTCTAATAACTAATCAGTATTTAATAGCCTGGGCCCCCAGGACAGAGGGAATCACATGAATGTTTATCTGTTTGTGGGTTCACGAAAAAGAATTCTGATCTCTTGACCATCATTAATGGCAGCCAAGCAGCCCATGAAAATGATGGAGATAAGATGGCGGGCATCCAGGCCCAAGCACTTCCTATCAATCTCTTGGCAAAGGCCAAGGGACCCACTGATTGATACAGGGCTGGAATCTCAGTAAAGGAGGTACTTGAGGGTAGAGAGAGAGGTGGGGGCAAGGAATGGACTTGATGGAAAAATTTCAGGATTTGAAGCCAGGAGAAGCTGCTATCATTTAACTCCTTGGAACCTCGGCTCCTCCTCCATAAAATGCCAAAATTAATATTTGTACTGCCTGTCTTCCAGGTTTGTTTTGAGGTGAGTGCTTTCATAAACTTGAGAGTGAAACTTTAAAATTGCCACTAAAAATTGCAATAGGAAAATATTATGAATAGTCAGTGGGAATGAAGAGATATGTGAGGACTCACTCAACTCACCCCTTTGTGGATGCAGGTGGTCCCCAAGGGTTTGTGTTTTGGGACTTTTTCAGTGTATCAATTGGTTTCTCCTGTTCTTTTTCTTTTCTTTTTTTTGTCCTTAAGAATTGTTATAGTTAAATTAAAACTCCGGTCCTTAATTTCCATAATTTATTAATATTTTCTTGAAATAGAGAGCATGGAGGTAGAGATTTAAGCCTATTCTAATCTCTCCACATGGGTGCTTCTCCACATGGCTATCTTAGCCACTGTCTTCCCTGCACGTCCAAGAGGCTAGAGAGAGACCACTTCCTGGAACCCCCTCTTTTTTTTTTTTTTAATTTTTTTTTTAACCCTTAACTTTGGCGTATTGTCTCATAGGTGGAAGAGTGGTAAGGGTGGGCAATGGGGGTCAAGTGACTTGCCCAGGGTCACACAGCTGGGAAGTGTCTGAGGCCGGGTTTGAACCTAGGACCTCCTGTCTCTAGGCCTGGCTCTCACTCCACTGAGCTACCCAGCTGCCTCCTGGAACCCCCTCTTTTATTTCTTCTCCTTTGCCCCCAGATCCTAACCTGATCCTTTCTGGGATCCTTACACACAATGTAAAACTAACAGTCTGAAAATACAAGTAAGACCCCAGGGGGTTCCCTTCACAGAATATCATTTGAATGTATAGAATTTTGAATATTCAAATATCATTTGACTATATAGAATGACTTTATGGAAGAGGTTGGGAAAGGATACTGAAGAAGACTGTGATGATGTAAAACATAAAAAACTTATTTAAGAGTCAAAAAAGATAGTCATTGGGGGAGGGAAGTTTTGAAGATTGTTCTGAAAGGATGTCTCAGTCTAGCTCCCAGCTCCTTTTCTTGGGGCATCTTTGAAGGGATAAAGAAGGGCTTAACAGTCAGTCACCAGCAGTCAGTCACCACTGGCCATAGCCAGTGTTATGGTTCTCAAGAACTGAGATCACAGAACCCCAGAGTTTGAAAGGATTCCCAGATACCATCCAGCTTAACAGATACCTGGACCAAAAATGGCGTCTATGTCAAGAATTTTTGACACAGAATTTCAAATCAATCTCTGATTGATTTGACAAGTTAAGTGATAAGTGGTCACCCAGCTTTAAAGAAGACACCCAGTGAAGGGGACCCACCCCCCACTTCCTGAGGCCATCTGTTCCACTTTTGAACAGTCCTATTTGTTCATGGTATTTTGCATGAGGAGTCAGAATCCGCCTCTCTGTCTTTCCCCTATTGTTCTTTGTTCTATCCTCTGGGGCCAAGAAAAACAAAGCTAATTCTTCTTCCCCAATGACTCTTCTCAGAGCCATGATTCAGACTCTAGTCTGTGAAGCCAGAGCAGTCCTGAAATACTGACCTGGACTCTTCCCTGCAGACCAGGGAATGCAGAAAGAGAAGCCAGTGATGTTCTTTATGTCCCAGCCTGTGTTCCTTTTATGAGTCTCCATAAAGCAGTCCGATCCTCCCTGAGGAAGCCATGCTTTCCTTGGATAATCCAGTCCCCCCTTAAGCCTTCATACAATTCAGCCTACAGCAGCATCTGGTTCCCAATGGGATGCAGACTGAGATGTTCTGGCTTGGAGGCTGTGAGCGCCATGATGGATGGTTGGTTTGAGGCTGAGTTTACAACTTATCATAAAGAAAGCACAGGGGAACCACTGGAGGGTTGAAAGGAGAGGATAAAAGCCTTAAGGAGAGAGGGAAATCAGGGAGTGAAGACCCGGCCCATGTTCTCCCTGGGAATCCAGAGGGATTCAAGGAGATGAATCCCAACAGTGGGCTGGGCTGTGAGGTTTGGGGAAAAGTTAATTGCTGTCTTAAATGATCTGAAGATGCTGAACAAATGCTCCCTGGGCACAATATGACTAAAAAAGGGAAAATGGCCAGGAAGTAAAGGTCGGCTGGTGTTGAGGAAGGAGCCCTGGGCAGGGAGCCAAGAGGCGTAGAGTCTAGTCCTGATTCTGCCTCCAAGTATTTGGTGACATTGGGCTCATCCTTTCCCTGCTGGGGCCTCTTTCTCAATCTGCAAAGGCAGGGGCTTGGATTAGCTCTTCTCTAAGGAGCCATTCTACTCGGACATTCCATAATCTTGAAGTTCTCCGTTCAGAAGACTCGAGTTCATTTCCCAATGAGGACACTTGCTTCTCATGTAATCTCAATGGATCACGTCTTCTCTGGACCTTCGCTGGCTCCTTTGTGCAAAGATTAGCTTGTACTGCACAGTCTCCAAAGTCCCTCCAAGTTCCTCCAGTCTAGGATTCAATGTCTGACTCTGCAGATGCAAAGGAATCTCCTAAGTCATGATGTCTAATTGGTCTTCATCCCATGAATGACAGTGAAAGAATCCCTGGCAGGTGACCAGCCCAGCCTGCCTAGAGGCCTCCTGGGGGAGACAATCGTACTGGACATCCTTATTCTAAGGCTGCTCGCTCCACTCTGAACAACTCTTTCTGCTGGGAAAATCACCTCCTATCGTCTCTCACATAGCTCCTCTGAGATCCAAGCAGAGAAAGACTGGCCCTTCTTGCATACATCATGTCTCCAGGCTCTGTCTTTTCTTTTCCAGCAATAGCAGTCAGACAACAAACATTTATGAAGTACCTACTATGTGCTAAGCACTGTGCCAAGGGCTGGAGACACAAGAGAAGGGAAGGGATTAAATATTTATTTAGTACCAACTATGTGCCAGGCATTGTGCCAAGGGCTGGAGAAAAAAGATAGAAGAGAAGGAAATAAGTATTTATTAGGTCCCTACTATACACCAGGCATTTGCTTTACAAATATTATCACATTTGATCTCCACAATGAGCTTAACGTGAGTCCTATTATTCCCATTTTACAATTGAGGAAACAGAGGCAAATGGGCTAAGTGACTTGCCCAAGGTCACATAGCTAGAGGCCACATTTGCACTCATCTTCTTGACTCCAGGCCCAGGCTCCAGCACTGCACCCCCTGGATGCCTAAGAAAGGTAGAAGAGTTCCTTCTCTGGAGGATCTCATCGGGTCTAAAGGGGAGATTTCATGCAAACGGGGCTGTACAAACTATAAATAGGATCGATTGTAAAGAATTCACAGAGAAGGCCCTGGTCAGTGCCTCTTTCCTTCATCCCATCACCAATGGTCCTCAGCCTCCTGGCTCTCTCCAGCTCGTGAACAGCTTTCCTAAATTATGGCCTCCATTGAGAAATGGCCTTCATCGAGAATGAGGCGTTGGGCAAAGAGGAGGGTTGGGGAGAGACTATCTACAGAGAAACATAGTTAGAGAATTTCAAAATAATCCGTCAGGCAATAACCATTTCAGCGTTCACGATGTGCCTGGCACTGGTAAATTCTGGGCACAAAAATATAAAATAAGGTCATCCCTACCCTCAAGGAGCTCACCTTCCACAGAGCCAGCCAGGAATGTCCGTCTGCCGACTCCAGGCCTTCTGCTCTTTCCCCTACGCGGCACTGTCCCACTAGCCCAGATGGCTTTGTCCTTCATCGCAGCTACCACTCTCTGCCTCGGCCTGACTGCCCAGATCCCAGAGGGAAAAGAAGCAGCTTCTTTATGGAATATCTGGACAAATTCCAAGCGGGGCCCCTGGCCCTCGCCATCGATCCTGCACCCTCCTCAGGCCAAATGCCCTTGGCTCAGTGTGGGGGAGGGACCTTGGCTGACCCTTTGGACATGAAGGCCTTTGATGGCCCCGCTTTGAAAATGTAGCCTTGGATGCCTGAAGTCAGTAGCTCAAGAGCAGCTTTGCATTTTAATAATTGAGAGTCTGTGGAAAGTATAGATAGTGGGCCAAGGCCTAGGCCTTCGGGACATCAAAGGTTTCCAGGCTTGAGAACTTATTTCTCCTCCTCAGATTTTCCTGTCAGCCTCACTTTTCATCTTAGAACAGGAAGGTATGGACAGAGTATTTAATACTCACCCAGAGACAAATTCTGAAAAATTCACTGAAAAAATATCAACTCCAATGGTCCAGTGATGGCGTATGCTGACTGCTCCTGGCAGTGAGGTAAGGGACTCGGGGTACAGAATGCCACCCTCAGTTTTAGACAGGGTCAATGTGTGGGTTGATTTTACTTGACTATGTATATTTGCTACAAGGGGGATGTTTATCTTTTCTTCCACCACCACCATCCCAGGAGAAGTTGAGAAAACAAAATTTTGATTTTTTTTCAACTGAAATAATTTGAACATTTTTTCTAAAAAAACTACTCCTTCCATATGGACTTCCCCTCCATCCCCAGCCCCCAGTTTTACAAAACACTCAAGTTCATCCAATTAAATGTTTTACTGGGTATTGCAAAAATTATTATACTTCACTTTACAGATTTGGAAACTAAGGCCCAGGAAAGATAAATGACTTGCCCAAGGCTACACAGTAAATAAATGTCAGAGCCAAGTTTTCTGCCTGGATGGAGGCTTCCTACACAATGCAGCTTATCAGATCATATCTGCCTGCATAGGGATTTGGAGGGGCAAAATGAGGAGGAAGATGAACAGGGAAAGCTTTCTATTATAAGCTTAAAAATAAATATACAATATCTCCAAGTATTATATTTTATAAGATGTATTAATAATAACTTGAAGTGAAGAAAAATAAAAAGCTAGAGTAAAGAGGGAACTAACCCAGCCACCATCAGAAGAGAAGAGAGCGAGAGGGGCAGAGTTATAGCAAACTTATTTACAATATGTAAGGATGCTACAAAGGGAAAAGGATTCTGGGAGATGAAGTCCAAGGGTTCAAGTTTTCTAATTACACACCTTTGGAAGTGATATGTCATCTGAGCCTTGAAGGGCAAATAGGATCTGGACTGGTGAAAGGAAGAGAAGGAATGAGGGCTCCCAAAGGGAGTATAGAGGAGAGGCTAAGAGATGATCGGTCCAAGGGGTAACAGACTTCAGTTTGCCCCCTTAGGGATAGCAAAAGACTGCAAAGTCTCAGGAGAAAGGAAGGCCCTCATCTGTGGTACTAGGGCCCTGGTAAAAGCAGCTCGTTCAAGACCACACGTGAGTCTGTTCTCCTGTCCCTGGGTGTGGGGAAACTGGACAATCTGAGAGACTGTCCTCGATCAGCCCTCCAGGATGGACAGGGATAAATCAAAAGTCTCACTTTCACCAAGACTCCATTACTTCCCTCCCAACAAGGCTAGCAAATTGGGGGGAGGGGAGAGTGCCCTGAGGTCCCTCTGAAGGCCTGGCAGAAATTGGCCCATTACAGTGGAGCTGAGGCTCCCCTCCCTCCTCTGATCCTTGGGTTGGCATTTCTAATTGCCTGTCTGCACTCAATTAGGAGTCTGTTTCCCAAGTGTCATATTCACATTCCCTTGAGTGTCCAGACTTTTCAGAATTGTGCTTCTGACCAAGCTGATCCTCACCTGGCACCAGAGGACTCACCCCCCAAAAAAAACCCATGACTTAGTACCAGCAAGCATCCCTGGGACAGCACCAGAACTGCCCACCTTTCCAAATGTAGGTCCGGTCCTGACCTTCTTCGTTATCTTCATTCTTGTCCCAGTTCACGGTGGAGATAGAATGCTTGGCTAAGATGGATGTCTCAATGGATGAACTCAATATGCTGCCCATCCAACTCTACATTGGATCTGGGCAGTAGGTGATTTTGATCCACTTGCTTTGCTCTGTGTGAATGGCCAAGGCTGATCTTTCATGACTATTCATCAATAAGCATTGATTGTCCACTGCATGCCAGATCATATTGAGTGCTGTGCAGATCATATTGAGAGGGAGCTACAGTGCTCTGGGGCCTGATCACTTCCTTCTCCAAAAAGTCATTCTCGAACAGTAATGAGAAATTTGGTATCTCTAGAAGATCCCTTTTCCATTCAGAAACATTATAGGATATTCCTCGTGATGAGTCCCTTGGGCAACCATGCATCTCCCTGTCTGAACTGATAAAGATCAATGGGTCTTCCTTCAGGTCAAGTTAAGTCAACAAGCATTTGTTATGTACCTACTATGCGCCAGGCACTGTACTAGGTTCTAAGGATAGAAATCCACACACCACGGGACAAATTATCTCTCTGATTATGTCTCTCAAGCAGTCTTAGAATATTTTCATATGTATGTGGGAGCCCCTTTTGCAAATAATCCTTCAAGGCCATGTTTTCTCTCACTGTGTCCAAACCTATTTTTATAATCCACAAACACCAAACTCAGGTTCTTGCTTCTTCTGCATCTTTAAGACAATCAAGTGACTGTGAAGATGTAATCTACTGGGTTTCTTTTTTAATCATCTATAAAATCCTACTCATCCCTTCCTTATATTTGCATCAGTCGTGTGCTCAGGATATGTGCTGATCACTTAGAAATATTTTATAGATATAAGAAAGTAAGCCTTTAGATAGGTAGTTAATAATATCTTTTTTTTGTCTTTTCTTTGTCATTGAAGTGTCTGGGCATTTCCTTTAATAATTGGATATTTCCCCTCTTTTTTATTTAAATATTTTATTTTTTTAGAAAAAATTTATTTTCCCCTCTTTTAGCTATCTTGAAGTTAAGTACTTATTAAGCTCCTACCATATGCCAGGTACTGTGGTGAGTGATGATACCAAAAGAGACAAAATATAATCCCTGCCCTCAAGGAGCTTACAATTGAATGGGGGAAGAGAAAGTTAGAAAGCCTCTGTGCTTAGTTATGTCCTCTCTTACAGATTTTATTCACATATTCTTAATATGGCCCCAATGTTTTTTCCTACTTCATTTTCTTATGTGTCATTTCCACTTCTTTCCTCTAAAACTTCCTCTGGCATAGTCAGTGGGCATCTCCTCAGCAACTTGAATGCTTGGAGAGTTGCTTAGAGCATGAAGGTATGCCTAAGGTCATGCAGTCAGAATCGGTCCAAGTCAGGCCTTGAACCTAGGACTTCCTGGCTCAGAGGTGTTATGTTGATTTTAAGAAGCTGAAGAGAATGGCCAGATATCTGTAGCAGCTGGACTCTCTCTCCTCCCCCACTGACAGGCTTGAGTGAAGAGGGAGGAGCATATACTGGCTCAGTGCTCCTTCTCCCCCCTCCCAACAAGAAGTTAGAAATCAGTTGGAAATGGAGGTTTGATCTGGAATCTTCTGGCAAGGCTAGGCAAGGCAATTCTCTGATGATGTTGTCTTTTCTCAACTTATTTCCCCACAGGTTTGACTAAGGGGTAGTAGGAGAAGCTTGATGTCTTGTGGTTATCAGGGACAGATGAATCTGACTTGTATGGGCCAGACAGCTAGAAGAAATTTAGCTGAAGATGGATGTGAGTATTCCCAAAATAATAAACAGGCACTGCTCCCAAAAGATGTAGGTTTACTGATAAATGAGGAAGGGAAGGAAGGGAGGAGTTTCAAGGATTAGGATAAGATCTGAGAAGCCCTGAACTGTTAAGTAGAAACAGCCCCTCTCCCCAGGAGGGAGAGGTAATCTTTATAACTAGCTTGCCCTCAAAGCCTATAATTATCACTTCTAATATCTAAAATAACTAAATGGTAACAACAATGCTGTTGCTGGAAAGGTCTAATTCAGCTAAACAGGCTACTGCAGAGAAGAACCAAAATGGCTTTTGCCACCGGGCCTCCAAGCAATCAATAACCAAGATCAGCAAGCAGAGTGATTTGCTCACCTCAACCCCCAGGAACCAACTGCCCCTAACTGCCCTCAACTGCCCCTCACCCAGAGTTCTCTAGGGGGGGACCCCCTGGAATTCTGGGTTGAGGCTTGACCCTGTATCTTGCAGGAATTCCACCCTGCCATTTCCATGTTACAGAGGCCAGATCCCTTCTAAGTCATGCTGTTTTTCTTTTTAAAAGATATAACCCACTTTTAAAATATGCATCAGTTTACTTCAAGCCTATGGTTTTTAAGTTCTCTGACTTAAAAACATCATAACTTACACATATGAGGTGGCTCAGTCTTTAAGTCTTAGACTCTTTCCATGTTTTAATCCCAAACTCTGAGAGAGCAGATAGAGCTCAAAGATAAAAAGGTTAGGATTTAGCGTCACTTCTGGCATATCCTGGTCACATCCTCTCAGGGCCCTCAACATCTCTTTCAGACTGTAAACGCTATAAAGCCCCACTGCACGGACAGGAGTAATGTTCTTCCAGGAGTTCGCCACACACAAATGTAATCATAGGTCTTGCCTCCATCTCCTGTTTTTGCCATCTTCTTCACATGAAAGGAGTCAAAGATGCCGAGTAGGTAGACCGCCCTGCTTTGGAGGTTCATGTCCGGTTCTTCCTAGATTCCTCTAGTCCTTCAGCCAGAAAGGTGGGTGAAGTGACCTTAGCAGCACTTTTGCCTTCTAGGTGACCTCCTGGTTTCTGCCCATCGAGCACCCTGTGGCCTGAAGGAGGTAATGAGCCATCCCTTGAGTCCGTGTTTCCAGTTGTCTTGGGTGGAGCAAACACTGCCAAACCCTTTCTAGCCTGTGAGCCGCCCTTCCATCAAGTCTCAGCTTTCTAACGTGTCTGTCATCCTTTGGGGCTTTTGTGGGGATGTTTTCCCTTTTCTTTATATCTGCAGCTCTTAGCACAGTGCCTGGTATGTAGTTAACACTTAGTAAATGCTGGTTGGTTTTTGATGGTCAGGAATATCATAACCGGTGAGATGAAGTGTCGTCCCAACCCGAGTTCTACGATGCTCACTCTATGCCCTTTGGACAAAGCTTCCATATTGAGGATACCAACAATTAAATGAATGAGTATGGACAGCCTTAAAATAGTGAGATCCCTAACACCCTCTACTCCCCTTTTTGCCTCTGTCGCTCTAGAAATAGAAGGGCCTAGATGGGGCTGAAGACCATTTGAAATCCTTTATTTCTTGGGCTGCAATAGCCAAAGGGTTCGTGACTTTGGGGCCAGTCTACTAAAGATGATCCTGTCCATACTTAAATAAGCCACTCATCAGAGAGCAGATAGAGTCTGCCTGCAGGCAGGGGAGAGTCTCCCCTGCTCAAAAAGCTTCCATGGCTCCTCCATGCTTCTGGA
>NC_058134.1:304551495-304632670 GCF_016433145.1 Gracilinanus agilis
TCCCAGTCCGGAATGCCAGTGTTTTCCCTGCTCCTCCCGCCCTCTGATGCCTGCTCCAAAATTAAGTGTCTTTCCTCGCTTCGCCAGGCTGATTACCAACAGAGCCAGGGCTGGACTTAGGGCACGGCGGGGCAGCATCGCCCTCCTCCCGCCTGGCTGGTGGCTGGTTCTGGGAGCGCCCCTCTAGAAGTACAGCTCTGACAATCTCCCAGGAAGGCTTCTGGGAGAGAATTTCCGGGGGCAGATGCTGCAAAAGGCCCCAGCGATCACCTGACGCGTCCTCTGTCCTGCCGTTCCATCCCTGCTTCCCGTTCCGTCTAGCCCTCTCTCGGTCATTATTTCCAGGCCGGAAGGTTCCCTGGCATGGCTCTCACATGTAGCTCTGGTTCTCTGCTTTTCCCCAGTCACTTCAGAGCCATGAGAATCAACTTTGTCCACAGCACGGCTCAGTTCCCTCTCCCGTAGTTAGGCGGGAATGTAAGCCCTTCTGTTTAGGTCCTCTCTGGGATCTCTCCGTCCTACAGGCAGAGAAGGCTTGAGTGCGTGAGAAGGCTCATACACTTGGGAAATTCATAGCAAAACCAGAAATTGCTCAAATTCACTCTAATTTCATTCAGCAGCCATTTCCCAAGCAAGCCTTAGAATCTTGGAATCTCGGTGCTGAAAGGAGCTTCAGAAGTCTCTGTGGCCAACCTATCCACAGCTTTCCCCTTAAATGTCTTTGAGAAGTGGTCCATCAGCCTCCATTCAACAACATCAAACAAAAAACCCCATAGTGATGATCAGCTCCCTAGCTCCTCAGAAAGCCCATCCTATTTGGACAGGCCTATTTGTTGGTAAGTTTTTTCCTTAACAGAAATTGAAATCTGCCTCTCTGCAAACTCGTAGGATTGCTGGAACCTAGCACTGTCCGAAGAGGCCAAGCAGAACAAGGTGGATCCCTCTTCTGTTGATACTTGAAGAAAAGTCCTTTGAATCTTTTTTAAAAATCACAATATCTCTAACCCAGAGTCTTTTCTTCTCCAGACCAAATTCCATGGCTCCCCACCCTCTACCCTGCCCCTTAGTCCCTTAAACTAATCCTCATGTGACAAAGTTTCTAGAGCTTCTTATCATCCTGTTCACCTTTCCCTGAATAACGCCTTTCAGAAAATGGGATGCCAGAACTGAACTCAGTACTCCATATGTGATATAACCAAAGCAGAACGCAAGAGGAGTGTCATCTCCCTTGGCATAAGACAATACAAAGATCAAGCAGAAGAGCATCTTGTACCACTGACTCATAGAGAGCTAGGCGTCTGTTAAGACCAGAAGATCTTATTCCTATGAGATCCCATCCTGGATCTATGGAATTGATTATTTTAGTCTAAGGAGAGACCTTTACACTTTTCACTACTAAAATTCGTCTTGTCCAATTAACCCACGGTTCTAGTTTTTCAAAACCTTCAATCTCAGTTATCTCTTCTAGCTTTGTGTAACTTGCAAATTAGGCAAGCACACTATCAATGCCATCACCTGCATCCTTGGAGAAAATATTAACAGACAAGGATGAAAGAGATCATTGAGGGTACTCCAAAAACTCTATCCAAAAGGAAATGAGGTTAGTATAGCACAATCTGTTGCAGTGAACCCATGATGGCTCTTAATGATTACTGTTCTAATTTTCTAAATATTTTTCTCGTAAAATATCTCCTTGATAAAGGCTTCTAGAATTTTGCCTAAAATCTTCACACAAGTCACTCTGATCACTACTGCAGATTCCCTGTGGCAGAAATAACGTTTGGTTGCAATGGGAGACACCTCTGCCTTCTCACCCAACCCGGGCTTGAGATAACTCTCCTGGTGTAGGACAGAGCCTCAGAATCTTTCTAATGAAAGGAAGGGGAAAGATGACTTCCTTTAAGAAAGAATTTTATATAAAACAAGAATACACAGATATTTCTCTCCTGTATAGTATGCACAAGACTGTGGGCTCATGGATATCACCCAAAAGACACTTTAAAGGTTGATTTATTCATATTTCAAAGGAATCTTTCCCCCTTACAGAAGAAAGGCATCCTCAAAATAGTCAACACCCCCCATGCTTCTCCAGTCATGGCCTCAAACCAAATGAAATATTGATTTGACTCAGGCTCGGTTCAGGATATATTTGATGTTTGGGTTTTGTACTGGTTCAATGATTTGAGAAAATCGACAGGTCCGTTTCTCACCATAACTGGTTCAGGAGGGAGGGGGAAGTTAGAAATTTGTTTTGCAGTTTGAGGTATATTTTTTAAAGGAATTCCAGATCATTTCATAGTTCCTTTAAACAAATTAATATTTGAGTTAGTTCCGGGCTTAGCAAATGGAGAAAGTCAATTCTGATTTTTAGCTTGAGTAGAGTACGTGTTTAAAATTAGATTGGATTTCCAGTTTAATTTACACGTGACTTTGAGTTCCCATGTTTCACAAGGCAAGAGGTACCTGCTCTTGATTATAGGTATATGGTAAAAATGCAGTAAACTCATAGTAAGGAATTTACTTCTTTTGGAGAAGCCAAGTATACCTTCAAATGGGCTTTAAAGAAAGCTCAGAGTGAGAGGAGGGAATTCAGAGAGTTTTAGGTGTCCTCCCAAATTCTCTATTGTACCACCTCAGAGACAGATTCATGGGTAGGAGGGAGCTTTCAGTTCAATTCAACCAACATTTACTAAACTTACATAAGGGTACAAGAATCAGTGTCACTTGATCCCCAGCTGACCTGAAAAATAAAATAGATGTTAACAAAGATGTAGCTGTCCCCCAGCTCTGCAACGTCACCATCGTTTGGTCTTTTGATGTTCTTAGTGCCTAAGACATCGGGCCATTCTCAATACAGTCTACTCCATGAAATTCAAAACACACAAGAAAGCCCCAAAAAAGACCCCCAAAGAAAGTCAAACAGGCAACCAGACTTCCTAGAATCGCCTGACTGTCCCACAGAGGTCTCGCCCACCTCCTTTGCTCTCCCTCCAGACTGTACACTGAGCAATACACAATGAAGGCCAGTTGTGGAAACATCCACCATTAAGCCTGGGCTAGATATGCCTTCAGACATTGGCTATGAGTTGTCTCAAAGGAAAGAGTGGCCAGTGTCCTTCTCAGGGCTGTTTCCAAAGGTTTCTGCCCTCCTGCTCCATCCAATAATTGACGAGCCTTCCAGAAAAGGGAGATTGAGACATCGCTGGGGAGAGAAGGGGTGAAAAGCATCGAAGAACAAGAGGTGTGATTGCTTTTGAGGGCTATATGGCTGAACCGGTACAGACTTCGTCTTGGACTCACTCTTAGACTAATTCCAGTGAATGCAAGAGACCCTCTCATGGAAAAGACCAAAAAGGTGGCCCTCGGTGTGGTTTATGACTTAACTAATCTATATAAAGCCTGCTGGGAGACTGGGGCTTCCCCAGAGAAGGGCAAGAACCGGGAGGAGAAAAAATGAGCAGAAGGTCTGGAAAAGAGAAGCTTCAAGGGTGACATGAAAATTGTCTTCAAGTATGTGAAAGCCAGTCATGAGAAAGAGGGATTCGTGATAGCTAATAGATGATGGTCACTCCATTGCCTTCAATTATGTTCTCTGGGCAGACAACTTCCAAATCAATTTGTCCAGCTCTGACCTGTCTTCTGAGTTCAGACTCACACCATAACTGGCATTCATATGGCGCTTTAAGGTTTGCAAAGAACTTTATCAAGATTACCTCATTTGATCCTCCCAGCGCGGAGGTGGATGTTATTATCCTCGTATTGCAGATCAGGAGACCGAAGCCCAGAGAAATGAGATGGCTTTGTCCAGGGAGACACAGCCAGTGTCTGAGCAAGGCTTGGAGCTCAGGTCTTCCTGACTCCGCGTTAGCTGCCAGCCAATGGCCTCGTACTTAATAAGTGCGCAGCGATGCAACAAATATTTCTCTTTTGCCTGCTTTGCATTAGGCGCTGTGACAGGGAATACCAAGGCAACCTTGAAAGTAGTCCCTGCTTTGTTGTAAAGTTACAGCAGGAGCACAAGGCAGAAATGCAAAGTATTTCAAGAAAGATTTTCGGGAAGGAAAATGAAGAACGTTTGGGCATACAGGTGGCTTCTGGAACACGCTTGGAAAGAAGCAAGGGAAGATGAGGAAGAGGACGGTGAGGATGATGATGGTGACGGCAATGACAGTGATGATGGTGATGGTAATGGGATGAGGATAGCTAACCTTTCTTTATAGAACACATTTACATAGCCAGGCACTATGCAAAGTACTTTACAATTATTATTTCATTTGATCCTCACAACAACCCTGGGAAATAAGTGGCTATTAGCTCTATCTTACAGATAAGGAAACTGAAGCAAGAAGAGATTAAATGACTTTCTAGGAAGTATCTGAGGCTTCATTTTAAAAAATACGTTTGTTATATTAAAGTTCCCAGGGATCTAGACATACCCGAGTTATGCTTCAAATAATATTTATGTTGCTATATATAACATTTTAAGGCTTGATTTGAACTCACATCTTCCTGATGCCAGGCCCAGTTCTCTACTCATCTTGCCACTCAAGCTGCCTGTTCTACTTGAGATAGATGAAAGTGGAGCACATTCCATTCACAGAGGACCTCGGTACAAATGTGTGGCAGCCAGAGATAGAAGATGACCTATGGGAAACAGCAGCAGGATAGTTGGTGGCCAGGTAAAGGGCAATAATATGAAATTAGCCTGGAAAAGTAGGTAAGATCCGAATTATGAGGAGCTTTAAATACCAAAGAAATTTGTACTTCATCCTAGAAGTAAGAGCCATTTTTAGTACAGAGAACAGTGCTCAGACCTGTGCTTTAGGCCACTATGTGGAGAATGGATGGAAGAAAGAAGTAAAGAGAAGCAGGGAGACCAAATCATCAGGCAGTGAACATTTATTAAGCACTGACTATATGCCAGGCATTGAGGAAAGAAAGAAGAGTCAAAAGAAAAGAAAAAAATCAGTTCTTGCCCCCAAGAAATCCAATATGGTCCAGAACAGATGGCTGACTGAATTTCTGCCAGAGTTCCAAGGGTTAATTCTATAGATCATGGAATTATCTGCATAGAAATGATCATTGGGCCAAAGAGGGCTGATAAAATCATCCGAGGAGATAGTACAGAGAGTCTAAAGAGAAGAGCCCAAGACAGAGCCTTGAAGGACACCCATGATTTGTGGGCATGACCCAGATGAATATTCAGCAAAAGAGACTCAGGGGACTAGCCAAAAAGGTAGGGGAAGAACCGGGAGTGAGACATGGCACAAAAACCAAAAAAGCCCGGAGTTCTCAGAAGGAGATAGTGATTGATGGTGTTAAAGGTTGCAGAGTAATTAAGAAAGATGAAGATCAAGAAAAGGCTATTAGATTCAGCAATTAAAAGGTTATTGGGAACTTTGGAGAGAGTGATTTCAGTTGAATGATGAGTCAGAAGCCAGATTGTTTAAGATTTAAAAGGGAGTGAGAGGAGAGAAGGCTGGGGCATTGAGTACAGCTGGCTTTGTCAAGGAGTTTATTGGAGAAGAGGAGGGGGAGATATATGATGATAGAAATCAAAAGACCAAGTTCGGGGGGTTTTTAGAATGATGCAGACGTGGGCAACATGGAGACATACAGGCATAGAAAGAGAGGGATTTGAGATGACAGAGTAGGAATCATAGTGAGGGCTATCTGCTAACAAAATTAGGAACATATAGGAGAAAAGCCACGTTTAGTACAAAAGTAAAGAAGGAAATAGCAAGGGGAGGTGTCAGGGTGATGTAAGATTTTATAAAGGAGAAGAGAAGATGGATCTCTTAGAGAATGACTTCATTTTTTTAGTATGAGACAAATACTTCAGATGAAAGGCTGAGAAGATGGGTACCATGGGAAGTTTAAGGAGTGGAAGTGTTTGAACTAGCCGCTATGATAAGTAGGATAATAAATTGACCAGGAAATTGTATAAGGATTGCCTTGCTTCAGTGAGAGTCCAGTTACAGTGGACCAAAACAACATGATTTCATGATTTATTCCAGCTCCATTTAATAGCACATAAAAGAACCAAAGATAGTCAATAGTAGGAGTAATCCAAGATTGGAGTTTAGCAAAACAGTGTTAGAGGGGGCAGCTGGGTAGCTCAGTGGATTGAGAGCCAGGCCTAGAGACGGGAGGTCCTAGGTTCAAATCTGGCCTCAGACACTTCCTAGCTGTGTGACCCTGGGCAAGTCACTTGACCCTCATTGCCTACCCTTACCACTCTTCTGCCTTGGAGCCAATACATAGTATTGACTCCAAGACGGAAGGTAAGGGGTTAAAAAAACAGTGTTAGAGATTACATAAGGTAGCAAGGGATTTGAGAGGATAGTTCTTTAAAGTTGAACTGATTTAGCAAGGGGTTGAGTAAGGAAAGAGAGGGAAGTATAATCAATCAATGCAGGAATGATGATGACCTAGAAAAGAACTACTCCTATTGGCATGGCACTAGGGGAAGATGATGAGGGACTGAACTAGAATGGTGACTGTGTGGGTGGAGAGACAGGGACATAGGGGAGAGATGTTGTTGAAGTAGAACCAGGAGGATATGCAGCTAATTGAATAGGTGGAGTGAAGAATAAGGAAAAGTCAAGGATAACTATGAGATTTTGACTATGGGTAATTGAAAGGATAGTAGCATCCCCAGAAAAACAGGGAAGCTGGCAAAAGGGAAGGAAATGAATGAGCTCTGTTTTGGACATCCTGAGTATGAGGATGCCTGTGGGCAATTCAGATGGAAGTGTACAGCAGACAGTTGGAGAAACTCAGAAGAGAGACTGGAGTTGGCCATATAGATCTGGGCATTATTTATATAGATAAGATCATTAAATCCATGGGAGCTGATAAGATCACTAAAAGAGTCTGGAAAAAGAAGAGAAGATGGCCAAGAATATGGTCCTGGTATACACTCATGCAAAAAGAGAGGCAGATCAATGATGGTCCAGCAAAAGAAATTTAGAAGTCAAACAAATTGGAAGAAAACCAGGAGAAAGCTATCAAAAAAACAAAAAAACAAAAAAAAACACAGAGGGGAAAATTGAACCACCACTATTATCTTACAGAGGATCAGAGATTTAGGCTGAAAGGCACCTTAGAGGCCATCTAGTCCAATTCTTTCATTTTATAGAGGCAAAAACAGAGGAGCAGCTATGGTAAGTGACTTCCAGATCACACAGCTAGTAACTATCTGAGGCAGGATTCAAACCTAAGTCCTCCAAGTCCAGTATTCTATCAACTTTTTCCAATGAGTGGTTAGGAAAGGCTTCCTCAAAGATTTGATGCTTGAGATAGGCATTGAAGGATGGTCCAAATTTGCCTGGATAAATAGAAAAGGGCTGTTTTGTGGTACTGGTGCCAATCTGGGAGATATTCCACTTGGATTTAGGGGTGATTCAGCTTCCTAGGCTGGGGAGATGGTTTTTTCCCTCTTATCTTCTCAGGTTCCATTTGTTTATTTTGTTCTCCATCTAGAGAGAGGCTTAATCTACCCACAATTACCTTCTTATCTGTTCTTATCCTTCAAAACCTCTTTGAACCAAAAAAGGGCATCACACATTGGAGTTTCTCCAAACTCCCCCCAGAAATTCCCTCTTTCCTTCATCCCCTCCTCAAGGAAATACCAAGCCCGGCATAATGACAGCTAAGGATCATAGTAATACATCACTATGCCCAGTCCCATCAGAGGTCACTCAGTCACACACAAACTAACAAATCTCTGTCTGACTTCTACCAGGAGTACCTCAGCCCCTGAGAAAGCTGACAATGGCCTTCCACTGTCCTTTGTGTGTGTGTGGGGGGGGGGGTTCCAGTTTTTAAATGCAGATTCTAAGTGACTACACATTCTTCTTCTTGCTGAGTCCCCAGAGAAGTCAATTAAGCACTCCTAGAGCTCATTTCAAAGAAATTAGTGTAAGTCTCTGCTTGACCCCCACTCCCCAGTCTATCTCTGACTGTACTGCCACTGTATGAGCCGTATATTTTCTTTACACAGAAAATCAGAGTTTGGCCTTGATTTATAATCTCAAGATGTTATCTCCTCAAAGGTAATTTGATTCCTGTCTAGCCATGAGGTAGATGTATTCATTCAGATCATCCCTTTCAAATTGAGCCAGTGAGCTTCCCCAGAAAGATATGAGTCCCTCAGACCACCCCTTCCCAGCAAACCAAATGGACAAATAATAGATGCCTTTCAGTGCTTTTATTTCCACTGTCATCAGACAAGACCGCCGTCTAGGGATATTGACTGGAGGGATGATTAGGTCTGCCGAGCAAAGACTCCCTGCAATTGCTCCATTCTGTGTTGCTGCACAAAACCTCTAGGGTGGGACTGACTTGTGCTTTTTGTATTCCTCCCCCCTGCAAGGCATCCTGAAGGGAAGATATTCTCAGCTGGAGGAGGCAGAGAAAAAGGCCTAAAGTGTATCTGAGATCTATACCCATCACAGACTCAAGGAGTACCTTGGAGAGTGCCTGGCTCGTGTGGGCACAGACACAAATGTGAGCTCTGAGCTCTGAACCAACTCTGAGAGACTCAGAGATTCCTTCTGTAGGAAGTGGTCGTCTGGCCTTTTCTAAAGGAAAATAAATGAAAAGAAATCCACTACTTCCTGTAGTAGTCCATGCCACTCTAGAACAGCTTTCATCGTAAGCAAGTGTTTCCTCTGAGCATCATGCCAAAATCAGCCTCTGCAACTTCTAGGCATAGTTGCTCTGTGACCAAGTCTACTGACTGTTTTCTCTTTCGTAAGACAGCCCTCCAGACACTTGAAATCAGCTGTCATGTTCTTCCGATAGTCTTCTTTCCACCCAGATCAACATCCCCAGTTTCTTTAATCAGCCTTTATATGACCATGATGTGCTTCACCATCCTCCCTCTGCAGGAAGCTGTTGATCGGTTCATCACTGCCCCACCTAAAAGAGGACTCCAGAACTGAGCACAATATTCATTTCTCTTGGGATCATAAGATCATAGATTGAAATCAGGAAGAAACCCTAAGAAAGCTCTCCCTATTCTCCTTCTAAGTTTCCAGTTTCTAGAACCATCTTCTTCCTTGGTTCTCCATTCTGGGAAATCTGTCCTCTCTTCCATCTTTCCTTTGCTCTCCTCTCCCCAACCTCTCTTTTCCTCTCCTCTCATCACCTACCATGGGTTCGCTTTCTGTCCTACCAAATAATTCAACATACGTGTGGGTATCAAGCCCTATCTTTCTTCTAATCTCTGGCCCTGTGTCACCAGTGACCATCTTGTGAAGGCCCCAGAGGGCCTCTCTGCTTTTCTAGAACTATTCCTTACTGCATCTGGATACCTGTGCTCTAGACACTGTCCTTTCTCCTGCCTTGCATTCTCCTTCCTTTTCTAGAATCTTCAATAAGAACCTTGTATGTTAAAAAAGGAAAACTTCCAGACTCCAAGCTGTTGGATGAAACTTCTCCCTTTGAGCATTACGAGGCCCTTTCATCATTCATAGAGTGACAACAGAACCACTTGTCATAGCTATTGAACCTGGGATAATAGCAATACTTTGGTGTAATCATGTTCCAGAGAGTGGCTACTTGAAGAACTATAATGGATTCTTGGGGGTCATTTGGTCCAATTTTGTCATTTTACAAGTAAGGAGATTAAGGCTCAGAGAAAAGGATCAACTTACTCAAGGTCCCCAAAGCAGGAAGTGACAGAGGTTTTATTTGAGCCCAAGACTTCTGACCCTCAATTCAGAGCTTTTTCCACTGGGCTATATTAACTTGTCTGGGTTCTATCTCTCTCTTTTTCTCTTTGACTCTGTTCCTCTCTGTCTCTCTCTGTCTCTCTGTTTCTGCTTCTCTCTATGTGTTTGTCTGTGTGTCTGTCTGTCCATCTGTCTCCCTCCCTCCTTACCTTCCCTGCCTGGAAGGCAGCACTGAGACCTAGAACCAAGTGGGCTTTTCCATACTTCAAGATGATTACACTAACCCCAGGACCTATAAACTGATTCCCTTCTGGCTCAGCTACCACGAAGACAGCTTGGGGGAAGAGGGAGTACGCTAGGCTGGATGTGAGTAGACATAGCTATGAGTCCCATACTTGCCATTAAATGACTGTGTGCTCTTGAGCAAACCAATCCTACCATTCTTCCTTTGGGGGCCTCACATTTAGAAAATGAATGGGTCAGACTTGGATAAATCACCAAATCTGAGATTTGTAGAGGACCTAAGAAATTATTGAACCCAACCTCAGATTTTTAGATAGTTCTGATTATCAAGAATTTCTTTCTTGGACTGAGTTGTAACCTCCCTCTCTCCAACTTCCCCCATTGCTGCAAGCTGTTCCCTCCACAACTTGTTCCCTATAGCAGCCCCTTGAGTGTCACCTGAGGAGATAATAACTGGCTCTCCAAAGTCTTCAGTTCTCCAGGAAATGGTCTTGATGATGCCCTCCCAGGAATGTGAATGTGAATTCAAGTCAATTCAGAGGACTCTATTAAGCACAGACACTATCTTGGGTTGTGGGGATACAAAAAGAAAAGAAATTAAGCAGCTCTGCCCTCAAGAAGCTTATAGTCTCGGGTTCCTCCTTGGAATCATGACAGCTATAAATGGTCAGGGATCTGATGGGAGTTTGGGTAAGACATTGTCCAGAAAGCCATCAAGATCCCTGGAGAAGGTGTATGAAAACATGATAAAAATTTCCCCAAAGAGTTGGCATCCTTGTCTTGAAGTTACTTTGCCCAAAGACAAAATGAGAAAATATTCCTCCCTCTTTTTTTTTTTTGGCCAAAGCTGGGGTACCATGGCTGTGTGACACAAACTACAATGACAAACTTGGGTGATATGTTGGTTAGCATTTCTGAACTGCTGATTATTCTTTGTAAAGATGAACATATGATTAAGAATAAACTGTTCTTATGCTAAAGACTAAATTATTGCTTATTATAATATATTATAGTTCTTTATTATAACATAATGTAACATATAATAATAAACTATTATTTATTTAAGTAATAAAAGTAAGGATATATTAATACATTGCTTTAAATAATTTGCTTCATATATATTCTACTTTTATTTACCTGACTATATACTGTATCTCCCCCACCTCTAGTAAGAAGCCAGCCCCTTGAGAGCAGGGATTTGAAATTTTTTGGTCTTTATATCCTCAGTACCTGGTATGTAGTTGGTGCTTGATAAATGTTTGTTGTATCTCTTCATTGAATTGGACAAGACGAGGACCTAAAGTCTTCCTGTATTGGTGTGCAGCTCTAAGAGGAAGAGAACAAAACAAAACAGGGCTGAAAGTCAAAACTTGACAGCTTACATGCATATACAGTGCTGAATTTCTAAAGAAGACCAACTCAGAACAATGTTTCTCTCCATCCCCATGACAGGTTTTCAAGTCTTAATTCAGGACACATAGTCCTCTTCACTCTCTCAGGGCTTCGCTCAGGGAGTTGATGGAACACAGGACATTGACCTATTGGAGCACGCATGGAGGAAGACAACCAACTTGGTGACAGGATTGAAGGCTGTGTCACCTGACAATCTGGCGAAGAAGAAGAGGATGTTTAGCCCAAAGAAGAGAAAGCTCAGGGGGGGACCGGATGGATGTTTTCAAATGTGTGAATGGCTGTCGTGTGGAAAAGGGAATAGAGTTGATCTGCTTGGCTCCAGAGGGCAGAACCAAGGGCACTGGAAGGGAAGTCCAGGAAGGCAGAGTTTAGCTTGATAAGATGGGTGATATTTAGCTCTAAGATGCTTTGGCTGCCTTGTAACTCTGAGATTCCTATTAATGGGAACCAGATGAAATACAGAGATACTGTAGAGATTCTGGTTTCAAGTAGAAGCTGGATGGTGTACCCACTTTCTCACACTGAAATTCTGAGATTCCAACGTGATTCAAAGTAAGAAAATTGTCACTACCTACCTTATAGGGTACCTATAAGGAATAGAATGTCTTGGAGAACTTTATAACAATAAAATATTATATTAATATAAAAATGTGACTATTATTGATATTATTGTTATTATTTAGCTGCCTTCCTCTTTTGTTGTAGGTATTCACCAGTTCCATGAGAGAAATTAGAGGAACTCTGTGACCATCTCTCCTCTTTCATGAAGCCTAGCGTTCCAGAGCAGCAGAGCTGAATGGAATGGAAGCCCTTCTACAAAATGCCCAACAAGAGGTACTCACATTTGTACAGTCCACTAAAAATGCCAAGTGTTTGGAATCAATCTAATTTTTTAATAACATGTTGTTTTTCCCCTATTGTATGTAAAAAAACATTTTTTAAGCTTTGAATTCCAAATTCTCTCTTTTCTTCTGACCTGCCCCCTTTACTCCCTCCCTGCCCTCTCCCCTCACTGATATGATAATCAATCTGATTACATATGTAATCACATCAAACATTTTTCTATATTAGTCATTTTGTGAAAGAGATCTCAAATGGAAAAAAGAAGGAAGAAAAGGCAATATGGTATGTTTCTATCTGCATTCAGACTCCATCAGTTCTTTCTCAGAGGGCAGAGGGCATTTTTCATCATGAAGCCCTGGAATTATCTTGTATCATTGCATTGCTAAGAATACATAGGTCATTCACAATTTTTCATCAAAAAATATTGCTGTCACTGTGCACAATGTTCTTCTGGTTCTGCTCACTTCACTTTGCATTCTTTTATGTAAGCCTTTTCAGTTTTTTTTTTCTGAAAGCATCCCGCTTGTCCTTTCTTATAGTACCATAGTATTCCATAACTATCATATACCACAACTTGTTCAGTCATTCTCCAAAGGATTGACAACCCCTCAATTTCCAGTTCTTTGCCACCACAAGAAGGATGACTCTAATTCCTTTTTTCTAGTTCAAAGATATTTTATTTTCCAATTACAGGTAATAATCATTTTCAACATACATTTTCCAAAATTATAAGATCCAAACCACCTCCTTCCCTCCCCACCCACCCCCTCCACTCAGAGATGGGAAGCAGTCCGATCTGAGCCATATATGTATTATCATGCAAAACCCACTTCCATATTGGTCACCATTGTTAGAGCACATACAAAACCCAACCCCCCAGATAAAACCATAAATACATTGATGTGAAAAATAGTATGCTGCGAGCCACATATATCCAAGTCCACAGTTCTTTCCCTGGAGGTGGATAGCATTCCCCTTCATAAGTCTTTTAGAAATGTCCCAGATCATTGCACTGGATAGCTCTAATTCTTAATCAGCTTTTCCTGATATTGAGTCAAAATTTGCCTCTCTTTCAGATTGCTCCCTTACTCCTAGTCGTGACGTCTGGTGGCCAAGCAGAAAAGTCTGGTCTTTCTCTCGTGTCCTAATAACTCTTCAAGTACTTGAAAATAACTACATACCCTTTTCCTTCTGCCCATTCTAAATCATCTTTTCTCCAGGCTAAACATTCCTAGTTACTTCCATCAATCATTAAGGTCTCTCACTATGTTGGTTGCTCTCCTTTGGATAATTTCTGCCTTATCAATATCACTCCTAAAATGAATGCCTTGAATTGTACACATTAGCCTTGAGCTGGTCTAATCAGAGTTGGGTCTTCAGAATTCTCATGTCCCTATACCTCAAAGGGATGCTTCTCAATGTAGCTCAGGATCACATTGGCTTTCTGGTTGCCATATCACATTAATAACACATGTAAAACTTGCAGTCCACTAAGACTCCCTGATTGTTTTCATATGAACTCTGTGATTTTGATGATTGTCTTTAAGTCCTTTAAACAAATATTAACCAAAGGAGGCCAGACAGAGATCCCCTTGAAGATCTCCTCCCAAGATGGCATTGAAGCATTAATGATTATTCTTAGGGTCCAGACATTTAGACAGTTCTCACACCACCTCCTGAGGTAGCCTCTTTCTCTTTGATATATGTCTGATTATTAAGATATTTTCTCTTATGATGGGCAACTCATTACTTTCTACACCAGTTCACTGAAATATTGGAGAACTCTTAGCAATCAGACCAACAACAATGATTCTTTTCAAGGTAACACTACTGGTGTGACAGCTGCTTGAGTCAGAAATCTAGCTCATTTCTGCCAACTTTAACTCTAGGTCTCCCCACATTTAAGCACAGTGAGTCTGCTAGTAATGAAAAGAAATCAGAAATATCTTGATGGAAACAACATGGCATAAATGTTTTCCTTCGTCTTCCACAAGCAAACATCATCAACCATTCAACAAGAGGAGAGATATGGACAGACTCCTCAGACAAGATTCGAGAAGCCTCGGCCCCATAAGCTGGTAGTTTCCTTCTCCTCCAGCCTTCCCATCTTAACATGATCCAAATGTGTGCTTTCCCCTTTCTGGACTGGGAGCTCCATGAGGGCAGGGGCCGTGCCTTACCTAAACTTGCCTAAATCTTCCTCGGCTTGATTGGATGGTTTATACACAATAGTTGCTTAATAAATGTTTATTATTTGCCTCTAGCACTTTAAGGAATACAAAGCACTTTCCTCCCAACCACTCACTGAATTTGATCAGACAGGAATTAGTATTTGATAAAGATTCTAGGACAATGCCAAGAGCACTGATTCCATCAGCAGAGGACCTAGGTTCAAATCACACCTGCATGGCCTTCTACAAATCACATTCTTTCCTTCAGCCTCAGTTCCCCTACCTGTAATATGAGGGAGTGGGCTAGTTGGTTTCTGAGACCTCTTCTAGCTCTTGATCTATAATCCCTATTTTACAGAAAAGGGCAAAGGGAGAATGGCAAAAGGAAGGGCACTGGATGTGCTGCCTGAGGGCTCTGCCCTTTCCTATCTGTGTGACTATGGATAAGTCATTTCACATTCACGAGTGCCAGTTTTCTTGTCTGTAGAACAAGGAGGTTCAATGTGTAGGGCCTCTAAGGTCCTTTGGAGTTTTGTGACCCCTCCTTCTCCCTCCAGTTTGTCTCTAGTCCCAGGAGGCAGTGTAAGATTCGGGCTCCAGACTCCCAATCCAACACACCAGGCTATCTTTGAAAAGACTTAAAAGAATTCCTGAGAATTAGGCCTGAGTGTTCCTCTAGGTTCTCCAGTGGCTCCCACTTCCAAGTTTGCCATTAGCCAAGATGGATAGCAGGTTTTCCCTTAAGCCAAGCTGATCATTTCCAGGCTGCCCAGAATCACTGAATTTTTCTTCTTCTAGAACTCTTTGTAAGCCTTGGGATGAACCTATCTTATGACAAATTGAGTAAAGTACCTCTAGCGCTTTGCACTGTCAAAAACAAGGCCCCTCTCTGGAACAGACCCCTATTTATCTTTAAGGAACAGTTTCCCCCAAGTTGTTGTTCAGATCTGCTAATATTTCACTTCTCCGGCTATCGACAGATCCTCTCACTCCTTGCGATATTTGCACCAGATGAGCTAATCCTTTGGAGATGCCTCTGCTTCAGTTTCCAAAACTTTACAGGATGAATTTATTACAGAGAAGGCAAATGGGCTATTATATTCTAAAGCTTTTGGTGTTACTAACTGGCATCCCTCTAAGGGATAGTCCTGGAAGGCTGCTAAAACAGCTCGTCAGGGCAAACAACAAGCAATCTATGGCTTTTGCCAACTGGGAATTCTTGTTTGGCTGTGAGGGTCTCGGAGGATCACACCAATATTGGCTCAAGGAATGTTCCTATTCTTTCAGTATCCCAGCAGCTGGCACAACCCAATTGGTCTTCAAGCTTTCTTTAAACGCCTTCAGGGTGTCAGGCATTGTGCTGCTTCCTGGGGGAAAGAACGCAGGAATGAAAGTAGCCCTACTCTCAAGGAGCCCCCATTTTATCAAGAGAGACAACTGCACAAAGAAACGGAATACATATAAATGGATGCAAGGGAGGTGGGAGAGGGAGTTGCTAAGAGCTAGAGGGACCATGTAGAAGAAGGGAATGGAAAGGAAGGAAACCAGAAGTTCCAAAAAGTAGAAGTGAGGGAGAGAGCACATGCCGTCCATGGGCACAGACAAGGAGATAGGAAATGAGATGTCATGGGTGTGGATCACCAAGTAGGCCAGTCTGGGTAGACTTCGGGGTGTAAGGAGAGGAGCAGAATGTTAAAAATCTAGGATTCAGAGATTAGAAGTTTGGGGTAAGCAGAGCTTGGAGGTGAAACCTCTTGCCTAACAAAGTATGTGACGCTGGAGTACACTAATGGGTACTTCCTTGCCAGTGAGCTCGGGCAGAAGGATGAGCAGGCAGCCAAACACAAACTGGTCTCCCAATTTCTAGCCTGGGAGTGGCCCTCCCAGTGCCCAGCTGGGAAGCAAATAGATGGCCCCATTCGCCAGTTCTGTGGATCCTCTTGCAATCAGTGCTGCAGAGAAGGGGGATCCAAGAGGGATTCCAAAGGCTCTGGGTGAAACGAGGTGATAAGCATCCTGCTACCTTGAGCCCTCCATCTGGTGCTGCCTTAGGCTGCAGTAGCAGGGGCTCTCCGGGAGAAATGTTTATTGTAAAGGGATGAAGTTTCCTTGAGCAATGCCTGACTTTGAAACATGAATTTGAATGCCAGATAATCCCACCTCTTGGATGTGTCTACTTTCTAGCAAGAGAGAACATGGTGGGATGGTAAGATGGAAGCCAGTGAGGTCTAGAGCAACGTGGTGTAAAGCAGTGGTTCCCAAACTTTTTGGCCTACCGCCCCCTTTCCAGAAAAAATATGACTTAGCCCCCTGGAAATTCATTTTTTTTAATTTTAATAGCAATTAATAGGAAAGATAAATGCACCTGTGGCCATCACTGCTCTCCTGGATTGCTGCAGCATCCACCAGGGGGCGGTGGCGCCCACTTTAGGAATCACTGGTGTAAAGGGTGTCACTGACCTACCTTAGGGGTTTAACTGAAAAAACAACCTGGAGATTTTGTGGGATTTCGAATGGCAGAGGCGGCTGGAGTAGTGCTAAGCACCAAAGAGGTGACGGGTAGCCTCTGGTAGGAAGACTGGAGGGGAACAAGTAGAGGCAGGGAAGGGAAAGTTGACTACAAGTATTTAAGGGTTATCAGGAGGAGCTAGGATTGGACCTAGACCTGTTCCACTCGCTCCCAGTGGGGAGAACATAAAGCAATGGGTTGACAACAGGGGAAGAATTAACAATAAGAACCATCCCAAAGTGGACCGGGCTGCCTCCAGATGTGATGAGATGATTCTCCCACACCGGGAGGTCTTAAAACAGAGCCTTGAAGACATTTTTTGAGGATGTCATTCATTTGCCATCCTTAAAGCTAGAAGAAACTTTGCAAGCCATTTGGTGCAAGTCCCTTATTTTACCTTCAATCAAATTGAGATGATACAAAGAGAAGGAACATGAGGCCCAAAGAGTGAAGTCATTTCCTGAGGTTACACAGTTAGTAAATGGCATGCCTTAAACTTGAATTCAGGCCCTAGAATTTTAAATCCAACACTTTCCCACCAGTGGTTCTAACTAAGGTTCCTTCCCCCCCTCCACCATTCTGGAATTCTGTGTTACTTTGCGTTTGTTGAGAAAATGACTTTGTCATCCTTAAAAGCCAAATTATTATGATGATTATTATGAGTTCAGAAGAGACCCCTGAAAGTTATAAAGCAGTAAGAAGCATTTCAAGGCAATGATGATAAAGAGCCCCGCTGGTTAATACTAGTAAAGGCAGTCTCTGCCCCCCAGAAGCCTCAGCATCGACTGGGGCGAGAAGAAGACAAACCACAGGGAGACTATGTCAACCGAAGCTCAAGGAGTGCCATATTTTTAAGCTGTCTGGTCCTTTATTTACACTCATTATCAGCTCACAGGCTTTTCTGCCCTATTACTCAAGCATAAAGCACTTACATCCATTTTTCATGAATGATTTACCAAAGCAGAAATCTGTGACTTTCCCCCAAGTTAATATGTAAATAATTGACTCATTTCCCTGCATTAACTTTCCCTGGGCCTTTGAAAAACAACGTGCTTTAATTTCAGGTGTAATCGGACCAGTTCCTAAAGAGGAGGGAGCACTTAGCAGAATGCCAAGCACTTTCCTCCCTACAGCCCCAGGAGGCAATTAGCACCAGGTTATTGTCCTGGATTTGCTGCAGAGAAGCTAAAACTCAAAAAAAGAGAGTTACTTGCCCAAGGTCACACGGCTAATGAGTAGCAGAGCCCAAAACCTACCTGGGATCTCTGGGCTTCCAAGCTGGGGCTCTTTTCTAGGGGTCACTCTCTCCAGAGTGGCTGCAGTGCCATAGTAGGATGGAGATCTTGAGCCATAGTCCCCACACAGGGAAATCCTTCAGTGCCCTTGCCCAAAGCCATGGGCAGCTGCTACTGCCCTCCAGATGGTTCAAAGTCCAACGGTCCTGCCTCCTCTATTAGAGGAACAGCATCTTCCGGGAATCTGCCACCCAAATGAATGTGAATCCCATTTCTACTTGCTAAAATGAACCCAGCTGCCTTTGAGAACCCTGAAGGATCAAGTCCTCCCACCATCCGCTGCAGGAAGTTATCTAGGAAGCCCCCAGGTGCTACCACTCTTTTCTGCTGCTGCCAAGTCCTGCACTCATCCCCTTGGTTACTCCCCCTAAAGTCCTCAGCACCTCTAAGCCAGAAGCTCAACAGCACCCCGCATGATTATGCCGCCTCTGGCTTATTCTTCTACTATTCAACACCCTTACAGCAGCCATAAGAATCTCCCTTACACCCAATCATTTGGTCAAACATTCACTTCAGCAAATCTCCATTGCTTGTTGAAGTATACAATTCTGATCCTGGCATTCAAGGTCTGCTCTGACCTGCCTTTCCAGCCTTGTCTTACTGCTCCTTTTCTCGCTCATATTTTCTACACTCCAATAGGACTTCTCACTGCCCTCTTCTCACCCTCTCTCCTCCACCTCTGTGCCCTCAAACAGCATCCACGTCTATCCACTCCTTTCTATTGGAATCTTTCTCATTGCAAGTTCCATTTAGTATATTCACATGAAATCTCTTTTAGCAGAGCTAGTCTAATCCCTTTCCTACATGGCAGTAGCTCAGATACTTAAAGGGAGCTCTCTCCCCTCCTCATAATCTCAAGGAAGTCTGGCTTGAACGTATCTAATAAAAACGCACTCTCCCCCTCACCTTTCTCCAGGTCCTTTGCTTGCCCACATTTCATTCTCCCGTGTGTCATAATTATTTGTGAACGATGAATTTCCCCATCCACCTATAAACTCCTTGAGGTCATTGGCCGGACCTCTCTCTTCTCATCAATAGCATCCATCACAAGACTTGTATATAGTAGGTGCTTAATTAATGTTTGCTATTGGACTGGAATAACAATTCATCACCAGAACTTCATCATGTCAAGGTTTAAAGCCATACAAATTCTGTTACTCAGACTTTTTACTATGAGGTAAGGAGTGCCAATATCATTGTCCCCATTTCATAGATTAGGAAACCAAAGCTTAACAAAGTCAAGAATTTCCCACCCACACAACCAATACATGTCAGAGGCAGAATCTGGACTCTGTCTCCAGGTCCGGCATTCTTTCCTCTGGAGGTACAGAGGCATAACTGTGTCAGAAATGACTCTCTGGGTTGTCAGTTTCCCCATCATGGAAAAGGAGCAATTTTCTCATTATAGATATTGATAAGTGTTGACAGCAACAAGGAAGAGGGAAAATACAATCACAACAGCAAATCTGCCTGACACTTTACAATTACATGGATCTTTCATCTCTTGTTTTAGGAAGAAAACAAAATCTCTTTGATCCTTCCAGCTATGATTGATCTCACTGTATAAATGCATTTTTATGTGAACTCGAAAAAATAAACATAAAATGGCACTGTCAAAAGTTATCAACAGCCATGACCTCCCAAGGCAGGGCAGACACTTCCATTGCCGAGCCATTCTGATGTTTCAGAGGTGCCACTCTGATCCTTGGGGTCCTTCACTCCTAGTTATGCTTCCTGAGGTCACGCAGAGTACCCTAATCCCTTTCAATGACAGCACCTCCGTTACTTAAAGAGAACACGCTCCCCCTCCCCATAAGGCTTCCCTCCTAGCTTAGCACCCCTACCCTCTTCCTCCATTCCTTTCCCTTCTCCTTCTTGACCATCATCTCTGGACATGACCCAAGCTGTCACCAAGAGCTGAACTTGGGGCTCCAGTGTGGTGATCCCCAGGATCAATGACAACAAAACAATTAGCTTCTTCTACACTATAAATGGAGCCTAAAATAACATCAGCTTGGGGGAGGAGATAGTCCTGCCTCATTAGTAGCTTAGAACCAGTTTGCATGTCAGTAAATAGTAGCGATGGTTGTTGCTATGCATAGGAAGTTGGACTAAAAAGTCCCTATGATCTCTTCCACCATTAAAACTTGTGAATTAAAATACCTCAATCCTTTTTCACATTCCCTGGCCCTCATCTCCTGGACTCTATTTGTGAAGATGATTTCTTTACCCACAGAGAAGAGATGTAGGTCAATGTTAACAGGGGAGAACAGGAAATATCACATTGGAAAAGATGGCTCAGAATTTAGCAATAAAAGACACCAAAGGCCTGGAAGCTACTCAGAAGTTATACCTTGTAGACTGACTTGGAAGACCACGGTTCATGTTAAAAAGGCCTAAAAGGCTTAGTGGACTGCAAGAAGAAAGGAAGGAAAGAAAGAAGGAAGGAAGGAAGGAAGGAAGGAAGGAAGGAAGGAAGGAAGGAAGGAAGGAAGAAAGGAAGGAAGGGAGGGAGGGAAGGAGGGAGAGAGAGAGGGAGGGAGGGAGGGAAGGAGGGAGAGAGAGAGGGAGGGAGGGAGGAAGGAAGGGAGGGAGGAAGGAAGGGAGGGAGGGAGGAAGAAAGGAAGGAAGGGAGGAAGGGAGGGAGGGAGGGAGGGAGGAAGGGAGGGAGGGAGGAAGGAAGCATTCATGCTAACTTAGACTGCATTAAAAAACAACCATAATTTCCAGAACTATAGAGAACTTGGGTTCTTGCTCTACCTGCCTGGTTAATGTACATTTAAAGTCATTGCCATTTCTCTGAGGTTTTAGAAGATCCTTCCTTCTCCAACCCTTATGAAACTCTAAGTCACCAAGCTTCAAGTCTGGTGATTTTTCTTTCCCTTTGCCTTCTTCTGGATGCCTACTAAATTATGTTTATAGAGTAGTACAGGGGTATACTGGGAAATGTTCAACAACTGGGTTCTCTGTGAGGGGAGGGAAATGTATACTTAAGTTCCATATACATAATTAACACTATCTTAAGCCTGGGCCATCAACAAGTACTGATTTGATGGTGTAACGGGTCAATGGACTCTCTTAGAGTCAACCCCTTAAAGCTGGCTCCAGCACATTCCTGCCTGTAACCTGAGAGGTCTTTCACTCATAGAGTCTGCCAGTCCCTGTCCTCTCCAGACAGAGCCTTGGAGAGTCCAGGATGTCATCTCTTCATGCCAATGGTAAAGGAATGTAATCAGGATGAGTACTGTGAGTAGCATCATGCTCCTTTACAGATGAACAATGAGAGGCTAATAACACCCCCCCCCCCATTATCACCCAGCTAGTCCCTGTAAGAGCCAGGAAGGGCTTCCTCCCTCATTTTACAGAAGAGAATAATCAGGCTGATGCAATGGAAGTTATTTGTGCAGAGAATGGGGGTAGGAATGCAGCAGAGCAGGGTCCTGACCCAGGGTCTCCTGATTCCCCAATTGGTATTCTTTCTACTTGTTCACCAAATACTGAGAGAAAGAAGACCCTTTGACACTTGAGTGATAGAAGCATAAGAAAAAAAAAGAAACACTGTTTTTACCTCCTGGTAATGACCTTGTGAAATTAGATGGCTCTCGAGTTGCCCTGAACACTGAGTAACCTTGGTTTGATGACCCAGAGACAACATTAGGACATCCATCGCTACCCTGGGCTACAGTGGGGCACAGAGAGGTTCAGGTTCACAGCTCAGGGGATGGCACTGAGTTATTTGTCCAGAATTTAATTGGCCCCAGTAGATATGCTTTTCTAGTTAACAAGATTACCATTATCTTTCAAACCCCAAGCTTATTGCTTGTGTCCATCCGTTTTATGTCCATCTTGTATCCTTCTCTCCCCTATAACTTCTTTGCACAGGAAATTTTGATTCTAATTTAGCATTTTTTAAAAATCACTTGCATATATTCCAAGTTGCTAGGAATGGGTTACCTCTTTCCTCAACTTCTACTCTTTTAATGCCAGACTCAGAGCCCTAGAGGGACTTCAAAACCCAAGCCATAAGTGTTAGGGGTCTACTCAAGGTGACACCCCCTCCACCTCCCACAAGTCACTTTTTAGAGCTCTGACCCAAGAATGACAAAAAAGGGAGAAACCAATCAAGAGAAAGAAGGCCGAGTTGTCATGTTACCTTTAGAGAGGTTCATTCCAAAGTCCTGTGATTGGGGGTCATGTTTGGGTATGAGTGTGGGGAAATGTGGGTATGAGTGTGACTGTGCGAATGTGGGTGTGAATGTAGGTATGAGTTGGGAATGTGTGTTATGCAAAAGAAAGGGATAGAAGAAAGAAGGAAGAGAGGGAGGAGGGAATGATGGAGAGAGACAGGAGGAGAAATGATAATGATGATGACGGTGGTGGTGGTGTGGTGGTGATGATGATGATGATGATGATGATGATGATGATAATGATGATGATGATGATAAAAGAAAGATCCAGAGCCTGGCATACAAACAGACTCTCATCTCTCATAACGGGTTTTGCTTCCACCAGGAAGGAGAAGCACATGGCCTGCCTTGTGGCTGATGTCCCATGAGAAACCTTCCAAAGGCATGAAGGATCTCCCATTCTTCTGACTGAGGTCCCACCTTCTGAGGTCCTCCATTGACATATGTCAAAGAACTTTCTGAGTTAAAGTCCTTCAACTCTGCTAAGGTAATAACAGCATTTAAAGTTGAAAGGGATCTTGGGGGCATCTAGTCAAACCCCTCCATTTCATTGAGTAGGAAAAGAAGGGCCAGGATAGCAATGCCCAAGGTCACACAGGTAGTAAGCAAGAGTTGAGCTTCTCTTTGTCTCCAGATGCTAAATCCATTTCTTTTTCTCTGAAATATGGCAGCCTTACTAGCTATATAACAGAAACACAGCAGTGGCATGGAGAAGCCTGGATTTATGGCCAAGATAAGTCTGAGTTTTATCCCTGATTCTTTTCTGACACCAGTTCTGTGTGTCCTCAGATAGGGTGTTTACCCTCTCTGAGATTCACTCCCTTCACCTGTAAGAGAAACACTGGGGAAAAATGGAAAGAGATCATAACCTGCCACCCTGTAATTCCAAAACTCATTGCTCCAATCTCAATCAATGCTCCTGGGAAATGGGGACAATAATCCTTGTGTTCCTAGTGAATAGCATGTTGGCTTTGTCATTGGTAGGTCTGGGTCCTCTACTTGGCTCTGTCCTTTACTCCCTGAGTGACCCTGGGCCAGTCATTTGCCCTCCCTGGGCTTCTGATTTCCCATCTGTAAAAGGATAGGTTTGGACAGACATTTCTAGGTTCCCTTCCAGGTCTCAAACTTTGATTTCTACTGTAAAAGTAGGACTTGTAATCATCTAATCGATGGCAGCATCTCCAAGTCTCCTCTGATCTTCCCTACAAGTTTTCCAAACAAATCCCATTCAAATGTGGCCCAAAAAAAGAAGGGCCCATATGTGCATCGGCTCACTTTGTTGTGGTTCAGTCACTTTTCAGTCATGTTAACTCTTTGTGACTCCATTAGGGGTTTTCTTGGCAAAGATACTGAAGTGGTTTACCATTTCTTTCTCCAGCCCATTTTATAGATGAGGAAACCATGGCAAATAGGGTCACACAGGCAGTGAGTGTCTGAGGCCTGATTTGAACTCATTTTCCTGATTCCAGGTCCACTGAGCCACCTAGCTGCTTCACTTGCCATCTTCAGAAAGGAGAAATATTGGAAGCAGGAAAGAGATTGGTCGTGGTAGAGAAACCACTATGGGATAAGTGAATGGGACAGCACTGAAGAGGTTTGACCAGAAGACAAGCCACCTTGGTTAGGCCAGAGGGGTGAAAAGAGTAGATGAGCAGCATCAGCGCCTGCACCCCACAATTCCAGGGAGAACTGAAATGCATTAAGGGAGCCTACAACCCAACAAGGATGGGCTGTTTGACTCAGAGAAAGCTAAGGGTCATATGAAAACTGTCTTCAAGTAAACTGAAGGATCAAATGGAAGAAGGGTTCGATTGGCTCTCTTTGGCCCCAGAGGAGCAGAGCCAGGAGCAATGGACAGTTGCTGGGGGTGAGGGAATGGCAAGCAATTGGATTCTGGTTTGAGGTCAGGAAAATCATCCAGTCAATTCAAATAAGTTACAAGGGTTCTGGGATGCCTCCCAGCACTTTTCCTTCCTGAGGTTCTTTTTTTTAAACCCTTACCTTTTGTCTTAGAATCAATACTGAGTGTTGGCTCCAAGGTAGAAGAGCAGTGAGGGCTAGGTAAGTGGGGCTAAGTGACTTGCCCAGGGTCACACAGGTAGGAAGTGTCTGAGGTCAGATTTGAACTCAAGACCTCCTGTCTCCAGGCCTGGCTCTCTATCCACTGAGGTTCATTAAGCATAGAATAGTCAACCATTTGCTCAACCCTCTAGGGCCATGTTTGTGAAGGTGTGGCATGTGTGTCCCTGGGTGCCAGAAGGGGCTGCTCTGTTCTCCCTCTCCACAGCACCCAAGGACATTTTTTGCATTCCCCACTCCTCTGTCCAGCAGTACTTCCTCCCTTTGCTCTTTGGGGTAATGTGGGGGGCTCACGGGTGGTTTAAAGGTGCAGTTTGGGCACATGATCTCTAAAAGGTTTGCCATGTGCAGAAGGGGGAGCCTGAAGTCCCTTCCAACTTGGAGATTCTATGATTCCCTGAGATTTCTTTCTCCTGTAGCTGCCCCACTCTCAGGCCTTTAGGGGCCACACTGTGGAGTTACTTTGGGTACACAGAGCTTCCCAACTTTCAAAATTTGCATGGCAGCTAGTCCCAGGCCTCAAAGTGATCCTGGGGCATTGGCCTTCCTTCCCAGGTGTTCCCACTTTTTTCTCCTCTTTTCTCTCCCCCCTCCTCCTCCTCCTTCTTCTCCCTCCAACTCTCCCTCTCAGTCTTCCTTTTTCTCCTTCTTCCCTTCCTCTTCCCCTCCTGCCTCTCAGTCCCCCCCTTTTCTTCCAATTTCTTCTGTTTCTCTACCCTCTCCTTCTCACCCTACTGCTGCCTCCTCTTCCTCTTCTCTTTCTTCTCCCCCTCACACCAGACTCTTTTCTTGATAACTTCTGAGAACCAGTCCCCCCTTCCTCCTAATCATGGATATGCTGGCACCAGGCCCAGGGCCCCCTGGCTCTGACACTGCCCAATGATGGATGGTCCTGCCTACAGTTGAGCCATCTTCCAAAGCACTCCCCAGGCTCCAGTTGAACTTTGGGGCTGTCCTACTTTTCTCTCAGAGTGGCTGGCCCCCGAGGTCCCGTTGTGATACAGCCTGGAATGTGAAGGGGAAGTCTCATTAGATTTGACATTTTAATTGAAGAATGATAAATGTCCTTTCTTAAACTTTCTTCCTGCTATTCACAGGTGACCATCTGCCTGAGAGTACCGGAGCCATACAAAGCTTCTGATGGCACCCTCGGCCACCTGCTCCGCTGCCTCCTAAGGCCCCGGTTGCCCAGTGAACAAAGAGGGGGCCATCAGGACCAGTCTATGGAGATGAATGGGGGCCTCTGTGGCCAGGCAGAACAACATCAGATCTATTATTCCACTTGAAATGTCAGAGAACCAGTGGTTTTGTCTTCATGGAGACCAACTGTTTGGCAGAGTGTAGGTCTGAAACACCAGGTTTGATCTTTGATTCCCATCATTCATTCTTTCATCTAATGTGAGCCACCTATTCTTGTCGAAAGGGAAGTGGAGGAAGGGAAGAGAGCTGAAGGTATCACGAAGGCTATGCATGCAGCACAGAATCTCGGAGCTAGAAATGACCTCAGAGGTCACCTAGTCTAGCCCGTGCGTGACCAAGAAGCTCCTGTCCAATATTCCATGAGGCCAGATGTGGACATCCAGCTTCCTCCTGAAACCTCCCACTGAGAGCGAAATGAGAGCCTTTCCTAGCAGCCATGCCATGCCCCTTGGGTCAGCTCTAATCTGGGGGAAACTTTTCCTTACGTGGAGCTAAAGCTAATCTATGGTTTCCACTCTTCCATCCTGGTTTCAAGAGGAAGGTCCAGTTTACCACATTCTTCCTAAGTTGGTGTCCACATCCACCCTGAGTCCATCCTTTGTTTCTGCGTGGGTAGCCCAACTTTTTGAGAAGTCAGTTCATTTATTCAACTGTCGTTTGCCTCCTCTTTTATTCTTGGTTAGAGGGTTGGCTCTCTAGAAGGGAGAAGAGAAGGGATGCATTGGGAAACGGAGGCGATACAAAACCAGCAAATGAACAAAAATAATGGTGCCCGGAACTGACCACAAGTCTTTGGCTACGGTCTGCCTGGAGAATAAAACAGCAAGGCAACGTTGCATTTCTTACCCTTGGAATTGTTATTTGACTTGAGTTGGGCTTGAGTCCTCTAGAACTCCCAGATCTTTTTCAAAGTCAACCTGGAAAAGAACGACACAAATATAAGAGATGGTTCCCTTTGAAGGGGTCGGCCATCGCAGAATTCTACAGAGGGTGAGCGGGTGGAGAAAGCAGCTCTGGCTGGAGAAGTCCCAGAAGGCTCAGGGTTCTGTGGGATTGGGCTGTGGGGATCCTGGCAATGGGCCAATGAGAGCAGGCAAGATTTGGTGGAGGGGTTTGGAGACACATCGCACTCCTGCGGACAGCATCAGCGAGGTGTCATGCAGGGCAGTATCCCTGAGAAGAGGGAGTCTTGGGGCAAATAGATGAGGAAATTCCAGTGAGTCCCTGAAGCAAGGAGCCCCACGCAGTGACAGGCAAACAGCCTGGCTGTAAATCTTGCCCAGACCAAACTGATTAGTGAGCTTCGGGCAATGGCCCATAAATCATGCCATTTCCCAGGGCAGTTGCAGAAGCAGTGGGGGCTGGGGAGAGAACCCATCCCCTGAGGGAGGGGGAAGAGAGAGTGGGTCAGGGGCCAGGGATGTGCGTATGTAGGATGCTGCCTAGAAGAGAAAAGAAAACAATTCCCTTTGTGGGAAACCTACTTGTCCTGTGAGTTGGAACAAAATGTTTCTGGGTACAAAGATGGGCTTTGGAGAACTTCATTCCAAATTCGCTATGGGAGAAAACTCCAGTCCAGCTTGGGGCGTTTCCCTAAAAAAGTCAAGGGAGTCTGCAACCCTGCTGCTGCTGGGAATGAGGAGCCCAAGAGAGGGTAGTCCATGCAGCACCCTCCAACACACACACACACACACACACACACACACACACACACACACACACACACCTTGCTCATTGCCCTCATTTATCTGTCATCACTGTCATAGTCTGCTTTGGCTAACAGGTAATTTAATCAGCATCTGCATAAGGAAGGGGTCTTATTTATCCTCCTGTGCCCCTCACTTCTCACCTCAGGGCCACAAACATATTAGAAGTCAGCAAATGTCTATTTACTGGCAGCTAGGTGGCACCAGGTCTGGAGTCTCTGGAGTCAGAAGGACCAGAGTTCAAATCTAGCCCCAGATACTTGCTAGCTGTATGACCCTAGGCAAGTCACTTCACCCTGTTTGCCTAAGTTTCTTCATCTAAAAGATAAGCTGGGTAAGCCACTCCACTCTCTTTGCCACAAAAACCCCAAATGGGCTCACAAAGAGTTGGATGCAAATGAAAAATGACCAAACCAAAAATACTCATAGATTCAAATGACTGGAACAAATTCCCTGCTCATCCTTCAAAGCCCAATTAAAATGCTACCTATTCCATTCAATTCTTCAGATGTATATGCTAAGCTCTTACCCTGGGCCAAATACTATACTGGGCCCTGTAGGGATGCAAGGACACAAGGGAAACTGTTGCCTTCAAAGAATTTACGGTCTACAAATCCACCATTGTTGGATCTTCCAGGTTGGGACTCCAGTTAGGGTCTGGCAATTTTTTCACCCTACAATCAACCATCTCAGGCAGAGACAGAGACTGCTCTGCTTTGCTCTGTATTCCTGAGGGTCCGAGGTTCCAAAAGTTCCCTCATGCACAGACACCTAGATGTAGAGGGATCTCTCCAAATGATGCTCCTCTGCCCCCTCCCCAATCTCTGATTTTGAGGAGGAAGGGCTCCCCTAGCTCTGCATTAGGGGTTCCTTAAGCATAGAACTTGCTGCTTCCTTCAAGTCCCTGCTTGCTCATTTCTGACATCAACCCCTTTTCCCCTTCTCAGTCCCCTATAATCATTCAGAGCCCAAGGGGTTCCTCTCACCGCCGAGAACCTACCAGGACCAAGCCTTAAACTCCAGGCAGATTCACTTTGCATTGAATCATCTGTGTGTCTGGTACTTCCAACTGCCAGGCAGAAGAGTCTATGCTTAAAGGGATCCCAGTCAACACTTGGACCGGTGACCAGGTATGCAGGGTCACAGGTTCCTGGATGGGTCTCCCTTCTTCTTCACTGCTGTTTGGAAGAGAATAAACTCCTCCATCTGATCACCTGTCCTATCCAGTGACCTGCAGACTCCAATCAATGGCTCAGAATGGGGTGAGTCCTTTGACTACAGTAAGCCCAGCTCCCTCGTTTTACAGATGAGAATACTGAGGCTCAGAGAGGGAGAGGCTTTTGGCCAAGATGACACAGCAAGTCAGTGGCAGAGCTGGTTCTGCCCTCTGGGGCCAAGCAAAGCAAAATCAACCCCTCTTCTTTAAACTCTCCCTAACTTCAAATACCTGAATATAGCCCTCCTGTTCTCTCCCCTCAGTAGACACCCCCCACCTCTACAACAACTCTGAGACTAGAAGAGCGTTGCCCAGAGTCCTGAGAAGTGCTGACTTACCTAGCAAATCACACCAGGGTGTATCCCAGGTGGTACTAGAACCCGGGTTCTCCTGATTTGGAGGCTAGCTTTCTAACAATGACCGCTGCCTCTTGATAAGCCCACTGGATAGCTCCAACTCTGAGTGCTCAGAACATCCCAACAATAAAAGTTACCTGGAGCTAGAATGGGTTACCTTGAAATGTAGTGAGCCCCACATCATTGGAAGTATTCCTGGAATCGTAGATTCTGAGGAGGCTAGAAATCCATGTGATGGACAGGACTCCTTCTTGGGGAAGAATTTGCCTCAATGCTATCTGAAGTCCCTTCCAGCTCTGATCCTGAGATTTTGTGATTTCTTATTTAACTTTCAGTAATCAGAGGAACAACCCTCTTCTCTCCTTTCAGTCTTTATTTTACACTGAATAAAATATGTTTACTTGTCCTTCCTAATGGACTCCATCAGTTCATTTGGGGAACCCTTAATATGTCTTTTCACTTTCCCATAGACTTCAGACAACCCAAGGAGGGTTGTCTGACTCTGTCTTCACAAAAGCAGCCATTTTTTACCTGTAGAATCCTCCTCACTCAAGGTCTGGCCATCGTTTGCTAACTTAGCATGCTAGACACTGCTTAGGAGATTGGTTGCTCTGTGGATTCTGGTTTTTCATTCTTTCCCCATCTTCTTTTCTCTTTTTCCCCTTCCTCTTTCCTTCTTTTCTTTCCAGTCCCTTTTTTCTTTTCTCCGGTTTCTTCTTCTTCCTTCTTTACCTTTTGTCCTTCCTTGCTTCCTTCCCTTCTTCTTTTCTTCATTCATTTGATCCTCTCTTTTTGCTTCTGTTTCCCTCCCTTCCTTGCCTACTCCTTCCTTCTTCCCTTCCTTTTCTCCCTCTCTCCCTTCCCCCTTTCCTTCTTTCTTTCCGTCCTCAGTAGCCCCCATCTTTGCCCCCTCCCTGTCGATAACTGGCCCCATGTTCTGGTTTCAGGCAGTATTGTATATACTCATCAGTCTCTCACTGTTTATTTCACACTTAATTTCCTTTTGGAGCCTCTGAAGAATAGCGCCTGGCCTGGTGATTTAATGCATCAAGGTTTTTTTCCCAGTCCCTTCCCCAAGTTTGCCCTTGGAGACTTCAATCTCTGCCAGGGCCCCACTCCAACTTTTCATGAAAAGTGCTTCTGTGACACGAATTTTCACATCATCCTCAATGATAATCACTGATGTAAAAAAAGTCAGCTGGGTTCCCTGGCCCTTCACCATCTCCTCCAATGCCCTGGGGTGGGCGGGCAGGGGGAGGAGGGGGTAGTGGACAGCAGAAGATGTCAGTGTCACTCATGAAAACATCCTGCCTTCACCCTCCATGAACATGGTATCCAGACTTCTCCCACTTCAAAGCTTCTTGGACCACCGGATCTGGGATGATCCAGATCTATTTCCATGCCAATCTGCTGCCTACTCAAAGAGGGTCTGCTACCCATTTTAACCAAAAGGCTGTACTTTTAGATCCCTTCATTCTCACTTCCTTTTTAAGTCCCTAAATTTGACCCACTTTCTCTCTGGAGTGACTGCCTCTATTTTCTGCCTGGATAATCCGGGGAAAGAGAATCCAGGCAAGAGAAGTGCAGGACTTTGACTCCGCAGATGCCTGGGGTTGAGCACGGTCTCCTACACTAGTGATGTGACCATGGGCAAACCTCTTAGCCTTTCCATGACTCAGTTTTCTCCTCGGTAAAGTAGAGATAACATCTACCTCCTGGGTTGCATTGAGGCTCCAGGGAGAGTGATAAGGCATGCCCAGGCCTTTGCAGCCTTTAATATCCATGGTGGTGCTTCCTGCCGTCCCTCCATCTAGCACCCAGACTTCCTGGGCCTTTCAAAGGGTGGTTTGCTGTATTGCTAGCAGCTCCAGGGGGTTTCTAGCAGACCCCTCGTCCTTCATGGTGTGGAGGGGACCCTGACTCTCAAAAGCTCAGCTCGTGGGACCCAGACTCTCACAGGTCCTGCCAAGCCAGAAAGGTCAACAATAGACTGTCAGCTGGTCACTTAGCCAATATTTGTTAAACACTGACTATGTGCTAAGCACCAGGGATAGAAAAGTGCTGGAGACAGAAAGGCACCTTCTAGTGGGGGAAACAACATGTAAATAAGTAAAACCAAATGAAATAATAACAACAAGAGTATCATGGTTAGAACTTCAGCCCTAGTTAGAGCACTGGGAGGCTCTCACAGGCCAGTTGCTGGAGAGTAAAATATAGTCAAACATGTACCAGGACTTAAATCTGGTGGCTAATGTCCTGCGGAGGGGCACCATCTGCAGAATGGCCAGGATGGCCAAGGACATCTTGGCAAATGCTAGGCCAGGCTGGGCGGCCATGGAGACACCCACCAAGACAGCCAGCTCTGGGGGGAAGCCAAGGCCAACATAATCCTTAGCTCTCCAAGGAGTCATCTGGGAAGAAGGCCTGGATTCCCCTGAGCAGCCTAGACACAGTCAGATGGTTTGAACCCCAGGCCCAAGCAAGCACCCAGGGGTCCTGGCTGACAACTTGCTTCCTGGCTCTCCTTTTTGGCCTCCTTCCCATAGAGGCTGCCTTTACACATAGTCTGAAGACAAAGGATGGCTTCAGAAAGACCAGCAAGATCCTCCCTGCACAGCAGTATAAACACTTAACCATTCTCTAGCCATTAGATGGAAACAGGTATCTCACCTCCCCAGGCCTCAGTTTCCTCCTCTGTCAAATGGACTACCTGGCCCCTGAGAGCCCTTCCATATCTGACCCTCGGATGGCTCTCTGCAGTACTGACATACTCTCAGCTCCCCAAGAGACCCCGATCAGCTAATCTTCTTCTCCCACCATGTTGAACTTGACTCCTGCCCATTTCACCTGCTTTCGGGACTCCTGAGCTGCTGCCAGCCCATCTCGGCCCCTCAGTAGTCACTCTTAAGAGGCTGAAAGAAGAAGCTAAAGCAAGAAGTATGGGGTAAAAACAAGCGAGGAGGCTCTGCTCTGTGGGTCCTGTCCATTGGCCCCACCGGGAGAGTCTAAAAACAAGCTCTGAACACAAGTCGCCAGCTGTGGCTTGACACGAGTGGGCGAGGCTAGCCTCGGGCCAAGGGCGCCTCCAAGCTGAGGAACAGCTAATGAGTGAATGAGCGGAAAGCATTTATGAGGGGCCTCCTATGCAGTCAGCACTGCGCTGAGGGTGCAAGATGGTCCCTGCTCTTAGACACTACATTTTCAAGGGAGGAGATAACACATAAAGAGGGTTACAGGGACAGGGTGAATGGAGAGGCCTGGAGGTCCTAAGGAGACAGCTAAGAGTGGATGGCAAGGCCCCAGAATCCTGAAGGAATGTTGGGAGGTGCGTGGAGTTGTGGAGGGCTGCCCCAAAAATGAACCACCAATATGGAGCCCCCTAGGTCCATCCCCATCCACTCTAACTTGAAGACAGTGTGCCTGTTCTGGTTTCAGGCTCAAGCTCTCTGTTAATACTTTCCTTTGGAAATGAGAAACCTCCTCGGACAAAAGAGACTGGTCTGTCCAAATGCCCTTTCCCAGTCACCAGGTTTGCTCTTGTAGCCATCAATCTTGATGAACTCTGGGCCGGCCCAGCTGCAGCATCTTGCTTATCACCTAATGCTGATTCAAGGCTCACAGGTAAGTAACATCCTTGGCAGGCCCAGGGCTCTTCACACCTGATGCCTGTTCCTGGGATGGCTTTTCTGGCACTGAGCTTAAACCAAAAACCTCTCACCTGCCACAGGCGACAGACACAGCCTCTTCTCTGGGATAACTGTGGAGTTCCGTGATTAATGAAAGAAGAGAAGAGAAATTAGAAAAAGAGAAGCAGGGGAGGGAGAGGAGGGAGAAGAGGAAGAGAAGGCAGAAAAAGAGGCACAGGAGAAAGAGGATATCAGAAAGCCAAGGCTGAGGGGAGGGAGAAAAGAGAAGACTATTCTGGTCCAAGGAAAAAGCAAGGGGGAGACTTGAGAATCAGAAGACCTGAGTTCAAATCACAATCTCTACCTGTGTGACCAAGGGCAAGTCCCCATGGGTCTCAAATTCCTCATCTGTAAAATGGAATGGGGTTATATGACTTCTGAGGTTCCTTCCAACTCTAAACCTTGGAGAAAGAGAATAAAAAGTAATTGGAGCAGAAAGAGGAAGGAGAGACAGAAAAGGGAAGAAAGGAAGAAGAGGAAGGGAAAGAGAAAAGAACTAGAGAGAAAGCAGGAGCAGAGACAGGCCTTTCAGGACTAAAGATGACTCACTAGGAGTATCCTTCAACTTCTTCAGCACTCAGCTGACACATAAAATCTACCTTGATTCCCCTCACTCAGGACCTCTCCTTTGGTATTGCTGTGTATTTGTTTTTTATATGCTTAAATGTATGCATGGCATCTTCTTGACAGAATGTAAGCTCATTGAGGACATGACCTATGTTATTTGGTTTTTCTCTCCACAGTTCCTAGCACAATGCCCAGCACACGAGTCCTTCACCAAAATGAGTTCAGTTGAATTAAAGATGAATGAATGACTTTACCTGGAAGATAAAATTGTTCCTCTCCTAGGAAACATGTTTGTTCTGTGAACTGGAACAAAATACTATCTGGGTGACCTTGGATGAATTGCTTCCTCTCTATGGGCCTTGTTTTCTCCATCTGTAAAATAAGGGGGTTGAACTAAATGATTTCCAAAGCCCTCCCAACTTGACATTTTATCATCCTATGCTTCAGTTCCCCTATCTATAAGATGAGAGTGTTAGACTAGATGACCAACCAGATCCCTCCCCTTTGACATCTATGATTTTATGCCTCAGTTCACCCAACTATAAAATAAGAGGGTTAGACTACATGGCCTCCAAGACCCTTCCCCATGTGATGTCTATAATCCTATGAACTTCTAAGGAGGCAAGGGAAACTACAAGCAATGGTAGCAGAAGGAAGATCTGACCATGACAGTGGAGAATGAGAAACATGCCGCCTCAGCCTATTAGTGTAGGGTTTGGGAAAGGAAGAGTGACTTGCCATGGAGAGGTGTGATGTCTTCAGAAGAGAGTGAGGTCACAAGGAACCCAAGAAGTTGGAAGGATTCTGAGAGGAAGAGGATCATGAGATAGAACAAGATCCTTTGACTAAATTTAGCACTCTTCCTGATAAACCACAGTGCCTCCCTTCTCTGGAAAAAAACTGGGAATGCTTAATCTGAAGAAGAAAAAAGTGGGAGAGTCAAGTGAGGATGGAGAAATAATAGCTATGTTCAAGTATTTGTGAGAGGATTCCTTTGTTCCGCTTGGCCCAACAGGAGCAGAACAGAGCAACTGGGAATGGGCCAGGAAGGGGAAAATTACAAAGAATATGATTTTGGCTCAATATAAGAAACATTCTAATAAAGGTATCAAAAATAAAATGGGTTGCTAATAAGTGAACTCCTTGTGAGGAAGAATCTCCAAGCAAAAGCTGGATAGTTGTTCATAAGGAATGCAGGGGGGAGGAGAAGAGGGAGGGAAGGTTCAGATAGTGCCTTAGGTCTCTCCTAGCTCTTCCATTGAATGAAAATTGAATTTTGGTACCAATAAATCCATTTCCAACACAACTGAGAAATACTCAGAACCTTAGTATTCTTTCCATCCTTTGTGCTTAGAGATTATATTCTTTCATAAAAGGGTCTCTCTTTTATTTTAGTAAATTTTTCTTAGTGTACATAAAGCATACTGGGCATCAAAATCAAGAAGAAATATCACTGGCATAGGAACACAGGGTTCTAGGTAGGGTTCTAGTCAAGCCTCAGCAACTGACTACTTAATTTGAGCAATATTTAACATGTCAGAACCTCAGTTTCCTCATTTCAAAAGTGAGAAGAAAAGCCCTGTCTCTTTTGTATACCTCTGAAATGGGATATAGACCCATGTGATTCCTGGAGGATACTTGGAAAATATGTATTTGTTATTTGTTCAAGTATACATTCAAAACTATGTGCTCAAAATATGTTCTCATAATGCCCCCAAATTCCATTTTTGTATTGATGGAAATATTCTGAGCAGGGGAGGAAAAAATACTCTCTAAATGTTCAGTCCATTTATCTTGTTTCTGATGAGACTGCCTCCCCTGCTCAAACAGGGAGAGGTGTGTGTGTGTCAAACACAATTGAGCCTTGAGGAATTTCCCAATGAACAAGGGCCATGAATTAATGGAAGGTGTTGCCAAGGATCTTGTTCTGAGTCCAAGATCCTAGCATTCTTGAGCAGAATGGGTTGATTTCCCTCTGAGCATCCTATTTCTAGCCTCCCCCCAGTCCTTTACAGCTCATGATAAGTAACTGATGTAACTCACACTGACAGATCACAACTTGTTCCCTCGCTCTAATTTGGAGCTGCAGATTGGGCCCCAAAGTCGCAAACTCGCCTAAATGAATTTAATGAGACCCAGCCTGGAGCACCTGCTCTCCCATCATCATCAACTCCGTGGATGGGCAGAGATGGTATCTATCTGAGGGTTTTGAATGACTCAAGAGCCACCCCTGCCCAGAGGCTGGGACAGAGGCACTGATGCAGTATTTGAAAGGCTAGAGAGTATTCTGGCTGAGTTAATTCAAGGTATTGATTTAATAATGATGGGCAAATTGAAATAGAATATCAAACTTATCAGTCCTCATATTAGACATACTCCATTTGTGGAAGGGGAGAGAGAGAAAAGGAGGAGAGAAACATGGCTTCTAAAGTTTTTAAGGGAGTTCAGAAGGCATTTACTTCTGAAAAAGTATTCTCTCTATAACTGGATTTAACATCTGCTGTGACAGAAAACTCACTACCTCCCTAGAAAATCCATTCTTACTCTAATTATTAATATCTTTTTATGGTATTTCCCCCTCCCCCCAACATTAAGCCAAAATCTGTCTCTTCACTCCCACACATTGCTCAGAACTCTTCTACCTGAAGTCAGGGAGAACAAGTTTATTCCCTCCTTTTTATTTACTTATTCCAGTTTTTTCAGTATATGTAGAAGCAATTTTTGACAATCACATTTTGACATTTTAAAATTCCAATTTTCTCTCTCCCTATCCTCCCCTCCCACCCCCAGCAGTGAATAGTCTGATATAGGTTATACCCATACCTTCATGTAACACATATTTCCACATTGCTTATGTCATGATAAAAGGTACATGACCCATATACAATAGAAATTTCATGAAGAAAACATAATGGAAGATGGCATGTTTTTATCTTCATTCAGACTCCAAAAGTTTCCACTTTGGCTGTGGAGCACAATTTTTTTATCACAAGTCCCTTCTGGTTACCTTGGAGACTTGCTTTTCCTGATAATGGTTTGGTCCTTCACAGTCAATTATCATATAATATTTCTGTTACTATATATGTTATCCTCCTGGTTCTTCTCATTTCACTTTTCATCAGTTCATATAAGTCTTTCCAGATATTTCTGAACTCATCCTGCAATAATGTTCCTTTACAACCAAATATCACAAATTTGGTCATCCATTCCCCAAGTGATGGACAACCCCTCACTTTCCAATTCTTTGCCACTCAAAAAAGAGCTATTAAAAATATTTGGGTACAGAGACCTCCAGGGGCAGAGCCAAGATGGTGGAATAGAGAAAAGAAGCTCAAGGTCACCATAAGAATCCTCTGCAACCAATATTAAAATATCACCACAAAACAAATATAGGAGTGAAAGAACCAACAAAGAGAGTGAAACAATTTTTGAGAAAAGAAAAACCCAAAAGGCAGGCAGAGAACATCTGGGGCACTGGGGTGAAAGAGTAATACAATCAGCAAGAGGCTACAGCAAGGAGTGAGGAGCAATCCAAGAACAAGCCACACACCCTCACTCCACATCTGTTGTTCCAGGTTCAGAACCTAAGCCCAAGCCAGCATCCAGATCCTGAGACCTTGCCTGAGCAAACAGAGGTCCAACCAACCCACACCCCTTGAAATTCCAAACCTGTGGTGAAATCTGGAATATCAGCCTAGAGCAGTTTGTGCTAAAGCAGGTTGATCTAGGTGGGCCAAGAGTCCCACTCTGGGCCTATGGGGAGGACATAGATCCCAGTTTAGGGTAGTTGGTAGACCCAAAAAGGGGTGGAGGTGATCAGGGCCTTCCTGATCATTTTGCTAAAAGCTCAGAGAAGAGCTCAGGGCAGGGCAATCAACTCTGTGCCTGACAAAATCAAGCTCACAGTGAGACCAAAAGCTTATGCCCAAACCTGAGACAAGTCCTTAAGCTATCAAGGATTATTATATTATTATTATAAGATTATCAAAGGGTAATTGAATCAGCAGTACGAAGTGGCCCTCAGACCTCCCAGCCCTCAGGCCATCATAACATCTTAGAAGAACTGAAACTGGCAGAAATCCAGAAATAAAGCTAAGGGTAGCATCAAGGAAAAGACTGAAGTTTAACTTCCCAGAGAAAACAGACTACCTATAAAAAGGTAGGGGAAAAGAGCAAAAAAAAACAAAAAAGCACCTAACTATAAAGAATTTTTATGGAGACAAAGAGCTAGGTATAGACATGGAAGGGGACAGTGAAAGCAAAGGAAACACATGCAAAGTCCAAAAGAAAAATATGGATTGGACACAGATTCTAGAAGAGCTCAAAAAGGACTTCAAAACCCAATTAAGAGAGGCAGAGGAAAAGTGGGAAAGAGAAATGCAAGTGATGCAAGAAGAAATGGACCAAATGAAAAAGGAGGCCCCAAAACTGACAGAGGAAAATCAGGTCTTAAAAATCAAAATTGAGCAACTAGAAACTAAAGATTTCATGAGACATCAAGAAACAATAAAATGAAATTAAAAGAATAGAAAACAGAAGAAAACATGAAGTATCTCCTTGAAAAGAACAACTGACATGGATCCAGAAGAGACAATTTAAGAATTATTGGACTACCTGAAAGTCATAATCAAAAAAAAAAAAAACTTGGGCATCATAATACAAGAAATTATCAAAGAAAACTGCCTAAATATTCTCAAACAAGAAAATAAAATAGATATTGAAAGATTCCACAGATCACCTCCAGAAAGAAATCCTCAAATGACCACTTCCAGGAATAAAATAGCTAAATTCAAGAGCACCCAAGTCAAGGAGAAAATATTGCTAGCAGTCAGAAAAAACAATTCAAATACCATGGAGCTACAATCAGGATAACACAGGACTTAGCAGCTTCTACATTAAAGTATTGGAAGGCATGGAATATGATATTCAGGAAGGCAAAACCCAGAGTCACCTATCTAGCAAAACTAAGTATATTCTTTCAGGGGAAAAAATTGACATTCAATAAGATCGAAGCATTCCTAAAGAATAAGCCAGACCTAAACAAAAAATTTCAAGTCCAAACATGAAACCCAAGAGAAGCCTAATAAAGGTAAATAAGAAAGAGAAAATGTAAGGGACTCATTAAGGTCAAAATATTTGTATTTCTACATGGAATGAGAATATCTGCAGTTCTCAAAAATTACTCTTAGTAGTAAAGCAGATAGAAGGAATATACTTAGAAAGAAGATGGGGAAGTAAACTGATTATGATGATATGATATGTAAAAAAAATCAAGGGGTAAAAAAGAGAACTGCACTGAGAGAAAAGGGAAGGAAGAGATAGAATGGGGTAAATTATATAACATAAAGAGGTGTGAAAAATCATTATGGGGGTGAGGATAAGGGTATTGACAGACAATGCTTAAACTTTATTCTCTTTGTATCTGGCTCAGAGAGGGGGAAAAACAAATATACTCATTGGAATGTAGCATTCTATCTTACCCTACAGAGAAGTAGAAGGAAAATAAGACAAAGGAAAGGGGAGGTCATTGGAGGGAGGGAGAAGTGGGAGGTGATAAAAAGTAAAATACTGGTGAGGAGGAATGAAGTGAAAGGGAATAGAGCAGGATCAAAAAGGGAAAATAAGATGGAGGAATATGGGTATTGGAATTGAGGTTTTGGTCTTTAAAGGATTGCTCTATTACAAAAATGAATAATAGAGAAATAGGTATTAAGTGATGATACATGTACCACCCAGTAGAATTGCTTGTTGGCTCTGGGAGGGAGGAGGGGAAAAGGAAGGGAAAGAACATGAATCATGTAACCATGGAAAAATACTTTAAAATAAAGAAATAATTTTTAAAAATTTTTTGACACAAGTAGTTTCCTTTTCCCTTATCTCTGATTTCTTTGGGATACAGATCCAGTAGTGATATTGTTGGGTCTAAGGGTCATAGTTTTGTGGCCTTTTGAGCCTGGTTCCATATTGCTCTCCAGAATGGTTGTATCAGTTCACAGTTCCACCAGCAGTATATTAATGTCCCAATTTCCCCACATGCCCTCCAAGATTCATTATTTTTCTTTTTGGTCACGTGAGCCAATCTGGTAAGTATGAGATGGTATCTCAGAATTGCTTTAATTTGCATTTCTTTAATCAATAGTGACTTGGAGCATTTTTTCATACAACTACGGATAGTTTTAATTTCTCTAAGAACTGCTTGTTCATATCCTTTGACCATTTTTCAATTGTGCAGTGCTTTGCATTCTTATAAATTTGATTCCATTCTCTATATATTTGAAAAACAAGACTTTTGACAGAGACACTTGTTATAATTCCCCCCCCCCAAATTTGTTGTTTCCCTTCTAATCTTGGTTGTATTTGGTTTTATTTGTACAAAACCTTTTTAATTTAGGATAATCAAAACCATCTATTTCATTTTTTGTCATGTTCTCCATGTCTTCTTTGGTCATAAATTCTTCCCTTATCCATAAATCTGGCAGGTAAAATTTTCCATGTTCCCCTAATTTGTTTATGCTATCAGCCTTTAATTCTAGATCAAGTATCCATTTTGACTTTATCTTAGTGTATGGTGGAGATGTTGGTATATGCCTAGTCTCTGCCTTACTACTTTTCAGTTTTCTCAGCAGGAGTTTATTGAACACTAAGTTGCTATGTATCGATTACCTAATCTATACCATTGATCCACCACTCTTATTTCCTAGCTAGTTCCAGATTGTTTTGATGATTGTCTAATCCCCCTTTGACATGACAGTCCTTCAAATGCTTAAGGACAGCTATCATGTTCTAACCCCACCCTTTAGTCTTTTCTCCCTGTTAACCTCCCCACTACCCAAATTCTTTCAATCAGTCCCTGGATGGCATGATTCCTGTTCTCACAGATCAGGGTGACAGTATGATCCCTGACATTTGGAGTCAGGGTGTGGGTTCAAGTCTCATTTTTACCATTTCCTTACAGAGTTACTCTCTGGTAAGCCAATTCTCCTCTCTGTGCCTCAGATTCCTAATCTGTAAAATAAAGGGATTGGACTAGCTGATCTTTAAAGTCTCTTCTATATGAGCATTAAGTCCTATGCTCCTGTGAAATATCTTGACTAAAAAAATCATTCATATTTTGTCACTGACACCCACTAAGAATGTGTAGGAGGGGGAAGGAGAAGGACCCATTCCTTCCCACTCCAGCTCTTTCCAGTCTGGGAATCTTCCCCAGGTTGTTCACAAAATGAGATGGTAATTTTCCTTTGTTGAATGGAGGAGGGCCTCTGAAGAAATCTCTAAGGATTTGTGTGATTGAGACCAAGTGAAACCGTATCTTTCTGGTCTTGTGGAGTATTTCACTGAAAAAAATTGTCCTAGGAGGCACTTTCCAACTGTTCTTGGGTCTTAATAGTTTATCTATGATGGAAAGTAGGTCAACTGGTGTGACTGGAAGTCCAGAGGGCTCCCAAAGTTTGTCAGTGGGGTTGTTGCCTCCTGATGCTGCTTTCACTTCCCTTATGCATATCAAAGAGTTGGAAGCCTGGTGATTCTCTCAGAGCCTTGCTCTTTTTCTTGAAGTTAAGTTAACGAATAGTCCTGACTTGACTTTAAAGCTCAGTCTTTGCTGCCTTCAGGATAAGGGCCCTTCTGCGCTCTCCATTCTGTTTCCTCAGAGTTGAGCAAAGATATAAGAACAAAGATAGAAGGAGGAGAAGGAAGATTTACAGGGTTTTAAGGTTTGTAAAGCACTTTACAAATAATAAATATCTTTATCATCACAACAACCCTACCAGGTAAGTGCTATGATTATCTCCATTTTATAGATGAGGAAACTGAGACAGACATGTTCAATGATTTGTCCAAGGTCACAAGTAAGCCCAAGTAAGCGTCTACAGCTGGATTTGAACTCTGTTCTTCCAGGTCCAATGTTCTAGCCACTGAGCCATCTCACCACTCTCTTCATGTGCTTTCCCTTTTTCTTTTTCTATCTTTTCTAGAAAAGAAGTCCATGTGGCCTTGTATTCAGGAACACCCAAATGGGTCTAGGAAAGGTCATCTGTTGTATTCCTCCCCTTTACAAGAATAATAATTCCTAAAGTGTTAGTAATATTGTTGACAGCTCCATTTTAGAATGATCCAGAAGCCATTTTTATTAGTTTTGCATATTCATTGTTGACTTAATAGCTCATCGAACAGTCCATGAGCTTGGTAGTTTAATTTATGCTAGGTTTATATGTGCATTACTGAGCTGAGAATTCTGCAGTAATTCCTTTACAGCCAATGTGTTGATAGTTTCGTTAAATTTCTCCTTCTCGAGCAAAATTGAGTTGTTATTTTGTGAGTTTCATCTTTACCAGCATGCTCAGCCCCCCAAAACTTTCTAACAGATTTGGGGTACTGCAGACTTTAACAGCTGAGAAAGTTGAGTGTTTCCCTGTTTCCAGGATGCTACCTAACTCTGGTCTTTCCTCCAAGCTCTCCTTTCTCAGTCTTCTAGCTCCATTTTATAGTACTTTACACTGAAATGATGTGACTCTCCCAAAGGTCTCATTGGAATGGGTTGGTCCTGGCAAATGCTTGGCTGATGGGGACCACTTTTCCTCATTTCTGGAGGGGTGGAATTAACCAAGTAATGATACTGGATTGTTCTTCCTGCTTTATTTCAAACAATCATCTTCCATTGCCTGACTGTACTTCTCCTGACCTAATCTCTAAACTAGTGGTCCAATGATCTGCCTTAGTCAACTTCCAGGTCTCTTGCTCTATGCCCACTTGGGCTCTGATCCCCACACTTTTCCTTGGGAACCTGACTGGCTTATTCACCTGTTTCCCATCCTTGGGATGGTGATTTGGCCCTGTACAGAACACTGTGATTCTTTCAGCACCAAGGTCAGAGTTCAATGCTTGTCTCAAGTTCCTTGCTCGGGTCTGGTCAGCTCCTTTGATCTATCTAGGATCATCCACTGCCACCTTTTGCTACTGTCCACTGCATATTTGGGATAGATGAAGTGACTTCCTTGAAAACAATCGAATATTTTTCTTTAAGTTTGAAATCTGGGAAAATTTCTAATTTCAAGATAGGATTCTGGATCTAAGTACCAAGCACCAGCCCATGTGTAAAATAAACTTCATATGATAACAGTACGATTTGGCAGCCCCCAAAAACTAATGTGGTATTGGGATTCATTGATAAGCATGGCTTCCACCAAGAAAAAGAACTCTGTTATCCTCTATGCCAATCCAACCACATGTGCAGTATTGGGTCTAGTTCTAAGAACCACATTTAAGAAGAAACTGATTACTTGGAAAGTGTCCAAAGGAGAATAGCTAGGAAAATAAGGGGAACAAAGACCAAACCATAGGAAGATAGTTCTGATTTGAAGAATCATATCGATGACCCTTCCTCAGTCCTATAAAGGAAAGCATAGCCCCCAAAAGCCTAGAATTTCTGCAGGGTAGGGGGTAATCCTCATCATAGCAGAAGAGCTACTCTCACATGAAGATTCCAGTAGGACCTATTTCCTGTTACTTAAAAGGTAGAGTGAGTTGTCCATAGAGCTTCTGTGGGTCTAACCTCCACTGACTCTTCACAGCTCGATGGTTTCCTCATCACTAGCCCTTTAATGGGCCAACACTGAGGAAGCTGTTTGAACACATCCCCATTTAATCAAAGGCAGCATCTGTCAAAGGGGCCAGATTTATGCCAAGCTAGTCCAGGCCTGGGTGACAGCTGATGATGAGTTAAGCATCAGTGCCGAAAAATGATCCACTCAGAGAGAAACATCTCAATGTCCTAAGTGGACCACAGGGGTTGGCCTATCCTCCAAGATCAAGCCTTAAAGCCAGAATTGTGGATGAATGACATCCAGGCCACTGAGCCAGGACCAGGGGGTGAAGGAGCAGAAATCGTCAGCATGAGTACCAGGTCCCACTCTTATTGGGAGGGGGGACTCTGGACAAGCCACTCTCACAGTCTCTACTCCCCCAAATAGGAATGATATTACCTGCACACACTCTGCTTCTCAGGCCAGGTTGTCATAAAAGTGTTTTGTCAACTTGAAGCATGGGCTGCCAATGGATTCTATAGAAATATGGGTTATTATTAAGTGCCCACTCAGAGAGAAGTGGGAAATGGCATTTATCTCACTTAATTACTTTTCTTCTTCTCTCAGACTATTCAATCTACCCAGAATATGTACCTAGCTGTTCCCATGTTGTTATAAAAAGCTCTCTAAGGTCAAGGTCCATTTTTATCTTTTTTTGAATGCCCAGACATTTGGCCCAGTGCCTGGAATACAGAAGGTGATTAATAAATGCTTACTGGCTTTATATAGTGAATGCTGGGGGTCAATCCTCTTGCTGTATGTTTTTTGGAAATGAAAATTCCCTAATTCACCTCAGCAATTCCTCACATACTTACTGGGATCTGTGCTCAGTCTGGCAGAAAAAGGAAGATTCAATTCAAATAAAAAACATACGACTGCTTTGTACAAGGTCACTCGCTAGAACAAATACGAAATAAATGAAACAAATGAAAAAGATAGACTTGCCTTCAGTGAGATTATTCTTTACTGGAAAATCCATACACACCGGCCAGTCAATTTAAGATGATTGGAAGAGAGGGATAATCAATGATGAAGAAATGGGGGGTGGGGTTGGGTAAGGAACAATCCATCAAACAAGAAGCATTTATTAAGTACCTGCTGTAAACCAGCTGTTATGCCAGTTACATAGACAAAGAACAACCTCTACTCTCAAGGAGCTAACGTTCTAATGGGGAAGACATGTATATACATTATTATATACTAAATAAATATGAAGAGAATTAAAACAAATACAAGAGAGTCAATCAAGCAAAAAGCTTTTATTGTGCACCTACATGTGCCAGGCACTGTACTAAGCAAAGGAAATACAAGAAAAGATCAAGGAACTCTCTAGAAACTTATTGTCTAGCTTTTCAGAGAAGTTTCTCAGAGTACGGAAAACCTGGGTTGAACCATGAGGAAAGATAAAGCTTCTAAGACAATGCCCAAGGCCACCACCCTGGGAGTCCTGCCTCAGAGTGCCCCTTTGACAGAACTTCCTCCCTCCGTGCCCCTCACCTTCAGACCATCCTCTGTGGCATCACTGCCTCCTCTCCCATCACAGTGGCTGTGGTGTTACTCCCCCCACCCCCCCAAGCTGTTGGAGTCCCAAATGAAAGAATTCCTAATTCTGATTCTGTGAATGAGTGCAGGGAGCCAGAATTCTAAGCTGAAGTATACATATGCTAAAATTTGGAAGGTGTCTTCACATTTAAACTTTAGAAATGGATTTAGAAGCCTCCGATTAAATAGCCAACCCATTTATCACCCAACCCAGACTCTGTGCTTGATGCTTCCAGAGAAACAGTACAAGACAGCCTCCCCAGGAGAGAGATTCCCTGCAGCTCCATCACCATGACCCTAAAGTCCCTGATTATAGAATTCAGCAAGAGGCAAGGTCCCAGGTCTATTTCCCCTCCCTCTCCTTTGATCTTTCCCAACAACTAGGGTGGGAATTGAGGGATACGTGATGGGGACTGGTCCTCTAGAACCTCAGAAAGGAAGATGGGAGGGTGAACAACCAAGCACTCCAAAGAGGAGGATTTACCAGTTTTTTTTAACCTTCTCACTATATTAAATAAACTGCTACAAGAAACGGAGTACTTCTGTTCTACTATTATAAAGGGCATTCAACAGATGGAAAAGCTCCATGTGGAGTAGGGGTGAGCCATAGATCTTTCCCTTTAACCTAGAATGTTTGAGTGATATTTATTTCATTTTCATTCCGTGTGTGTGTGTGTGTGTGTGTGTGTGTGTGTGTGTGTGTGTGTGTGTTTTAACTTCTCACCACCACTCAGAAAAGAAATACTTAGTAATGATGGGAGGGATTCTCTTTCACACATGAACTAGGGAGAAGGGAATGGGATTCTTTCCAAGACTAGTTGACTGGAGGTTGGAGTGGAGTACCACCTGGTGGACAAACCATATGTTCCACTCCTTTGCTGGTTTGTTAATGTAGTGACATCCTGCCTTCCTGTAGGCTTAGGGAAGGCAGCATTTGGGTCTACAAGGGTTGGTCTACTAGTGTAGTGCCTCCCCCCACCCCTTCACTTGCAGTCTGTACAAGTAACACAGGGGCTTAATAAATATGTGTTCTATTGTGTTGGGTTAGTTAGGCACGAGGATCAAATGAGCCAACAATACTGTCTTGGGCTTCTTATTTCTTTGCAATCATTTGTAAGGCCAACAATCATATTTTCTAGTCCTGAGTTCTCCAGGAGATATATAAGTTCCCCAAATTCCATTGTGCTTCAGAGGATGATGACATAAACTTTAAAGCTTCATATAAATGCTAGGCTTCATTATTGTTGGGGGTGGTTTTATCATCATTATCGGTATGTGTATTCCCAATAAAAGTCTTCTTTCTGCTGATGTCTCCTCACGGTGTGAGGATGGCCCTGGGTTCTCAATGCCTGCCCCAATGGAGGAGTTTCCAGTAGGGCCTCCCAGGGTAGAAAAGCTTTGTGTACCAGCCCAGAAGAGGAAAGCTTCTCTCTTGAGGATCAGCCTAACTAAGCAGAAAGAGGTTCATCATCAGAGAGTTGAGCACCATGGAAGCAAAGCTGTTTTCTCAGGCATGGAAGGATTGGGATCTGTCTCTAGGGAGAGAAGGGAAATGCCAGGACCTGGTAGTACTGAACAACCTGAAATCCAGAGACCCCAAGTTTGCCTTAGCCCCAAGAGAATTCAATGGAGGGAGGCCTCAGACTCAAGGGTTTCAAACTGAACAATAGACCTTAAAGTAATTGATAATCCCAGTTGAGGTGGGGTTAGCAAATCTAATCAAATGTTAAGTACCCTTTTGCTGGTAGTTTCTCCCATAGTATCAAAGTCCTTTCCCAGGTAGCCTATCCCTTGGCTGGATCTTTCCCTTTTGTATGCATTGTAAAGCATCAGCCTCTCCAGGATAATCCTGACTTGGACTTCTCATTTCTTTGCAGCCATTTGTAAAGCCAAATTCCTAGTCCCCAGTTCCCCAGAAGGTATATAAGTTCCCCAAATTCCAGTGTGCTTCAGAGGATGATCTACCTCATTATCCTCTCAGAGATACTATCCTCTGTGTGGTTTTAGGTGCTTGAAACTTGGGTGGTGCTGAATATTGAACACTATCTCTTTCCTGATTAAAGACTTATTTTTTCTGCCTACTTTAGTAGTTCTGTGTTTTTCCCAAGTTAACACCCCTAATTCTCATGATATGGGCCCATGTATGCAGAAATTGTCACATTTGCCTAATCTATGTGCTTTTGGGGGCTATCTTGGGTCTCACTTACATGTTCATATGTTGGTCTGCTGCTTTCTTTAGTCTTTCAAGCCATCCAGGCAAGCTTCTGTACAGCGAGGCGCCCTCATAGAAAAGTAGCATCTAATAGGTCTATTCATTGTCTTGCTTATGCCGCTTATCTCCACTCAGAGGGACCTGAACATTAGCTGGGAGTCTCTGGTCAAAGAATACTGTCTCCTTTTCAGTTGTTTCTTACTGGTCCCAAACAACATCTCCAACAGCTCCCTTCACAAGAGTTAGGTAACCATTCATAGGAACATTCCTTCCTGCATATGAGCTCTAATGTTCTTTTGCTATGTGTAGTGTTAGAGCCTAGATAGACATATGCTTACAAGGAGGAGGAGAAGGGAGGAGACAGAGAAAGACAAAGAGGGATTCTATGCTTACATTTATTCCTTTTTGGTATTTTCTCTAAAAAGCATTCCTCTAGCTGTCATGGGAAGCAAGATTGGCCTTGTACAACTTGGGACCAGAGGGAAGAACCAGGTACATTGGGGATGATCTCAGTCCAACATAGAAAAGATCTATCCAAGAGCACCACGAGCTGCCCTGAGGGAAAAAGAATTGTCTATCACTAAGGTATGCCAGCTCAGATTGGGTGACCCTCCATCAGAGAAGTGATAGATAAGATTTCTTACCATACTGAAAGGCTGGACTAGATCAGGTTGGATGTCTGTAAGCTCCCTTCCTGGGCTGAGATTCTATGTTTCTATGGTTTTTTTTTTTTAATTCCTATTTCTCTACTTCTGTTTTTTTTTCTTTCTTCACCAATACCTTGGGATATGAATGAAGTGCCTGGAGAATTATCCCAATAAATGAGTCTGAACCCATAATGCAAGTTGCAAAGGGACTTTATTATCTTAGTTTAAACTAAGGGTCTCACATTGAAAGTCTGATGTGTGACCATGAGCTGTGCCTGAGCTGGGTGTTTATAGAGTGGTAGGCAGCAGGGGGTGGGATAGGGGGATGTCTTCAAGGTAGGCGGTCTAGCAGGGGAGAGGTCTGGAAGGAAGGCATTCCTTCAGATAAGTGGTGGGGAGGTCTGGAAGGTAGATCAGGTTAAGCTCTGGAGACTAAAGTTCTGCAAGTTTGAAATTCCAGTGGACAAGACTGTTTCACTACAAGGTTATACAGGAGTCTGAACTTTTAGTTATGACTCTCTCTAGGTTCCACAACAAAGACCACAGGGACAATCATTACTGAGCTTAGAGGGAATGACAAAGTAAATGTGACTGGAACATGTGAAAGGTCTTCTCCTGCTTCACTTGTACCTGTGCCACCTCATGGAGTCTGGGAATTCATTATCAGAAAGCTGATGCTTTGGTGTGCAGAGAGTAGGTGTCCAGGAGGAATAGTCTGTGGTTTTTCATTTGGGAGTAGTTTTCCAGTCTAAGGAAAATCACGAGCATTTATTAAGTATTTATCTCGTGCCAAGTACTGTGCTATAACATACTTCCCAAGGAGAATGTTAAAAATCTCTTCTCAGTATCTCTACACATCTATTTCCTAGTACCCCATCCCAGTCCAACTGAATAATTGTGGACCTTGAGAGCAGTTGTTGTTCAGTCATTTTCAGTGTCCAATTCTTTGTGACCCTATTTGGGGTTTTCTTGGTAAAAATCCTGGAGTGATTTGACTTTCTTCTCCAGATTGACAGATGAGTAAACTGAGGAAAACAGGGTTAAGTGATTGGCCCAGAGTCACATGGCTAGTAAGTGTCTGAGACCAGACTTGAACCCAGGGATAAGGATCTTCCTTATTCCAGGCAGGCACTACTACTCTGTCCACTAGCTACTGATAGTAGACCAAGACACAAAAAAAACATACTTTAAAGGTGATTGATTGACAATAAACCTGATCAATATACTAAGCATTTCTGGCCTCAGAAACACTCTCACCTCCATGTTGCCACAGGCAGGAAGGACCTGTGATCCACTGGACCAATTCCCCAGGAATGACTGGATCCTCTCTGCTCCCTCTGTATCAATTGTACATATAGGTTAATATGTCCATGTATGGATAGCATATAGGCATGGATATGTCCATGCCAGGTGGAGGAAAATGAAATCATGGAACTTTCAAAGCATCTAAAAATCTTGAAGGACTACTTAAGTATGAGCTATCTCTGAGAGCTGAGCAGTATGGTGGAAAGAGCAAAGGGTTTAGTCTGAATAAAATGTTAAACTGGAAAAAAACACAGAATTATTAAATAGTCAGAAAAACCACATCTTTAATCAGGAGAGGAGTGTTGCTAGATTCCAAATTGACACAGACTTTGGGGTCCCCCAGATTACAAGTCAACAGAAAGAACATACAAACATAAAAATATAAAATTGAATGACCAAACATAGATGCCTCCAGGTATGAATGAGATCAGTAGAGTGTCAACAAAATAAAAATAGACAATGGGAGCTCACTTTGGGGAAAACTGGCAAAAGATCCCTTGGTTCTACAGGGCTCTGAGGCATGGAGTTTGGAAAGGCTTATCATGAGGTAGGTCCTGCAATTGCTAGTTCCAGATTCCTGGAGAAGGGATTTGGAAGGGCGTCTAGTCAACCTAAACCTGAACAGGAGTTCGCTTAGACATGGGAACATCCAACCTGTACTTGAAAGCCTCCAGTGATAAGGAAGCTGAGGTCCACTCATCTGTACAACTAGTTGAAGAGAGCCATTATGCTGTTTTATGCTCCTTCCCACCTCTACCCCCAGGGCTCTCTTTTCCAGGCTGAATTCCCCATTTCCTTCAAATAAACCTTTCATAAATTGGCCTCCAGTCCCCTCTCCATTCTGGTCACCTTCCAGTTTGGTTGTGTCCTTCTTAAATTTGACCATATCCAAGGACAGTTCTCCAGGTACAATTTGGTCAAGGCAGTTATCAGTAGTACCATGTTCCTAGTCCTGGACACTGACCTCTCTGAGACCATTGATTCAGCCTGAGCTCACATTTGCTCTCTTGACTGCCATGTGGTTTTTAACTCCAATTGTTCTTACAGTCTATGAAGATTCATCTGAACAAGTGATTGTCCAACCTAAGAACAAAGAAGGCTAAAGCTAGAAAGAGTCATTTAATATAATTCCTTCATTTTACAGTCAGAGAAACCAAGGCACAAAAGGTTAAGTGATATGCCCAGCATCACATAGGAAGTAAATGACGATACCAGAATTTGAATGCAAGTTCTCTAACTTTAAATCTGTAGCCTTTGCTCACAACCTCCCTGAGCTTGAATACTCCTAGTGACAGAATCTCCCTACTTTCGCCTTTGGATTTTGGACATGCTGTAAATTCCAGTACTGTGCCTCAATTAATGTATAAATGCATGATGAACTTTTAAATGTGTGACGCCCCTTTGACTGGGTCAAGAAGGAAAGTGCTAATGAGCTAACAAAACAAGCTAACTATGCTTCTGGAGTCTTTAAATGGCCAGAGGAAATTCAGTAGACAGCGGTCCAGTAGCAGAGCAATCAAGAGGTGACAGAGGACTCCAGGTTCAGCAACCCTGGACCTGAACAAGATGATGGGGTCTTGGGGGGGTGGTAAGTTCAAAGAGAGCGTTACACCCTCACCCCATCGCCACCATCCACTATGTTATTGGAGAGACCAAACTAGTAATAGACTATACGTCTTGCCGTTAGCAGAGTGAGAGAGACACATTAAGGAACAAAATCAGACAGACAGACAGACAGACAGAGAGACAGACAGACAGACACACACACACACACACACACACACACACACACACACACACACACAGAGGCATGCACAAAGAAGACAGAAGGAAAGGAGATGGCCTATGGTTAAGAATAACCAGTTAGGCACCAGTTAGGAGGAATTCCATGTGAACTGGAATGACCAATTCTGCCAGGAATTGATGCCAATTGAAAGGAGCAGAACCAGGAGAACATTATACACAGAGACTGAAACGCTGTGGTACAATTGAATGTAATGGACTTCTGTACCAGCAGCAATGCAATGACCCAGGGTAATTCTGAGGGATTTATGGAAAAGATGCTACCCACATTCAGAGGAAGAACTGCAGGAGTGGAAACACAGAAGAAAAACAACTGCTTGAGCACATGGGTCGATGGGGAGAGGATTGGGGATGTAGACTCTAAACAATCACCCTAATATAAATATTAATAATATGGAAATAGGTCTTAATCAATGACACGAATAAAACCCAGTGGAATTAATTGTTGGCTATGGGAAGGGGGAGAGAGGAGGAAAGGGAAAGAGCATGAATCATGTAACCATGGAAAAATATTCTAAATTAAATTAATTAATTAATTAAAAAATAAAAAGGCACCAGTTAGAGCAACTCAATGCTTATGGGACAGAGAGCCAGGCCTAGAGACAGGAGGTTCTGAGATAGTTCCTAGGTGTGTGACCCTGGACAAGTGACTTAATCCCAATTGCCTAGCCCTTCCTACTCTTCTACCTTAGAACAAATACAGAATATTGATTCTAAACTGGAGGTAAAGGTATTAAAAAAGAGGCACTAGTCCTTGGAACGCAGTAGAATTACATCTATGGATAACTTTATGAGGACCCTATAGAGAAAGAAACCCATTTAAAATCATTTGGATTTATTAGTCACCACTTAGAAGACGCATGTCTTCTCTACACATATGCCCCTATATTTACACATTTAGTTGAACCTATTCTCCCCAGGAACCTTGTTTGTGCAGGAAGACAGTGTATCCCTGGTTTAAGGAATATATTTTGTACTGACTGTCCTTGCTTTATCATCTTAGTAAATACCTTTGCTAAAAGCTCATTGAGGCTTCAGGCTGGTTACTAAGGTGGAACCCACCAGTGGGGGTCAATGAGTGACAGTATTAGAAGTCACAACCCCTTAAGGGTTAATCTTGGATCCTAAGGATCCCCAGGGTAGCAACTACCCTCTGGAATGAGGCCCACCAATGGGAGTAGAAATTGGGGAGTAGCTTGAGAGACATTGCTACAAATGTAAGGGAGGTCTACTCATGACAGACTGGGGGGTGGAGGGTAGAAGGTAAAAGTGTGGAGAAAAGATCTGGATTCCTTAAAGCAGAGAGCAAAAATTAAATAATCCATCTCAGCTAGATCTTCCCAAATGATGAAATTCTCAGCTTTACCAAGAAAATCACTGTAAGCTTATTTTTAAAATTCTTATAAGTTGGTTCGATGAATCCACACTCACTGGTAGGCAGAGCAATCAGCGCCAGCCTAAGTAAAAGAGCACTGCCTTCCTTAACAAGGGGCCTAATGAGGACCAAGGATCTATTTTATTGAATCTGTTCAAAGACTTTTTTTCCCGTGTGTGTGTGTGTGTGTGTGTGTGTGTGTGTGTGTGTGTGTGCAAAGCAGCAGCAGAAATAGGAGTGTGACAGATGAGCTGGTAGATGAACATAAACATGTAGGGATAATTATAACCTTGTTTGGACAGACCTCTGTTGGGGGTCTCTTACACTGGCTGACGTTGAATTCCAGGGTCAGGTGAGGGAAGGAGGGTTGGGGTTGAGTCACCACCTAACTGTTGACGGGGAAAATCTCCCTTGTGCCTGACTTTCCTAAAAGAGGTTCCAATCCATTCATTCCTCCTGTGCTTCCTGCCAGATGCGTGGGACTGGGAAAGGGAGGAGGAGAGGAGGATGTTATTGGAGCTCCTCAAGGCTACACATTCTCCCCTTCCCCACACACACTCCCATCCCTCCATCCCTTTGGCCCCAGGAGCCCCTTGTCCAAGCCTCAGCCTTAGCCCTGGATCCTCATAGGAGGCAGGCTCTGAGTTAATACCTGGACACTATATGTGTCCCCTTCAAGGAGCCAAGCACCAAACAAAGCATCCCAGATACTTTACTTCTGGAAATCAGCTATCCAAAATACTACAGCCTTTAGTGTGGGCGTCATTCCTCAGGAGGGAAAAAAGGTTTGATCTGGAATACGCCTTGGATAGCATAAGAGAATTTGTCTTCTCAACATTCAATGCCACTGAAGTGCAACAGGGTACCTCAGAAGGAAGCTTTCCATCACTGCAAGCAAAGGCTGGGTGTCCAATCGTTTAGGTGCTATACAGGGAATTCTCGCTCAGGTGAAATTAGATGGACACAGAGGTACTTTCCAGCTCTGAGATTCTATGAAATCGTAATCATGGCACTCAGATTTGCAGTGTTTTGTGTTCTCTTACTCTGATTTGAAAACTCTTAAAATTCATATCGAGGAGTCCTGGGTTTTGCTGTCACCTCAGTTACTAACTCGCTTCCCGAACTTTGGCAAGTCTCTCCCTTCATTTCTTCACCAGCTGCTCCTTTTGGTTTTGATGCTACAATTTCATGCCTTCCCCAGGATGAGCTCATCACCTGAAATCTCATCATCATGCCTATTGACTCAGCTTTGAAGCTCTCCACCACCCTCCGTTGCCTTTCCCATCCAACTGGAGAGCTAGAGCATAGAACCATAAACTCCTCCCAAAGCCTTCTTTTCTAGAGTGAGCCTCCCTTTTTCCAGGTAAGCCTCCCTTTCTCTCTGCAGCTCTCCTTGGTTTGTCTCCATGGAGCCTCACACCCACCCCTGCAGGGTATCCCCTGGTGGTCTCTCTCTCCCTTTTCAGCTTCCTTTTATGTTCTGTCTTCTCTCATTACACGGTATGCTCCATGAGGGCAGGGACTGCATTTCTTTTTCTTATTTGTACCCGCCCTGCTCTTAGCCCAGTGCCTGGAACATAATAGTCACTTAATAAACGTTTTTATTCACTAATTAGCTTCTGGGGACCTCAGTTTCCTCCACTATTGAATGAGAGGATTGGACCAGTAGACCTCTCAGGTTCGCCCCAGCTCTGGCATCCTGAGATTCTATGTGCTTTGAGTCTAGATCATCCCAGATCTACTGGCAGAGCACAATATAAGCCCTTAGGAATGAACAGAAACAGAAGAGATTGTTCACAGCAATGGTTGGAGGTCTTACAGAGGGCGGAGCCAGAGGGACTTGTCTGTCCCAGCCTGTCATTGCTCCGTTAATGACTGTTGTAACAGACTTCACAGTCCATAAGAGGTAGAGCTCGGCTTCTGTGAAAGCCTCCTGGCTCCAATGTCAGGACATCTCCCTTTACTTGAAGCTGAAAACTTCCCAAATCAATTGGCCTCTGGATCCTGTTATGCACACAGGGAGCCTGGAGCCTTCTTTGTTTAAGAAAACTGCTTACATTTCATTCATTTCAACACTTGTGTGTGCAGAGCGCTGAGGATGATCCTGGGGTCAGATACAAAACCCCAGGCCAGATTCACGGGTGCCTGAAATGCTCTTCCTCCTCACATCTAAAGTACAAACACTGAGAGGCAGAGCCCGCAGGAATAAAAAAGGTGAAAAGTCCACTGGCCTGGGCCCTGCTCAGAACACGACTGGAATCCCTTCTGAGCACCACAGTGTAGGGAGTCTATTAAGAGAACTTCCGGACGAGGAGGATCAGGATAGTGAAGGGACTTTAGACCAGATTGGGTACTACTAAGAGACAACTAAGAGACCCAGTGGCTGCCTTCGGTGGTCTATGAACAGGCAGAAAAGACCCCAAAGCTCATCTGTTCCAGGGGCTCTTCACCTTATTGGTGTCCTGGATCCCTTAGACAATAGATCTGATGCAGCCTCTGGACCCCTTCTCAAAATAACATTTGAGAATGCATAAGATAAAATTCGCAGGGTTATTACTGAAACCAATTATGTTTAAATGTAGTTACCAAATGTTTTAAGTGCACAGACCCCAGCTTAAGAACCTCTGCTCTAGATGCACCCCTGATATCATATTTCTCTATTCCTAAATATGAATTTACTGGCTGTGAATGGAATAGGAGGCATTCTGGAAGCTGATTGTTTCTGGCCCAATGTCTCTGTATGAATATGGCAATGATGTGGCCATGCTGGTGCCCCTGGAGCTCAGGTGTATTGACAACGAAGGAGACTTCCCTGTCTAAGTAATGTCTGTTTACCTTGTAAAAGTTGAGTATAGAAATGTATATATATATATGTATATATCCCTTCAGTAGCATCAGCAGGGGAGATCCCCCAGAGAGAGCAGGGAGTCCCAAGTGCCAAATAGACTATGGGGTCCCTAACTATGTGCTCTCAACACTCTGATATACTCATAGGCTTGCTTCCCCTCCCAAGCCTTCATCCTCACCCTAGCTGGATCGCCACATCCTGTCAATCCTCATCTTGGCATTTTTTCAAATGGAAAAGCTATTCTTAGCAAAGAGATGGCCTTTGGTGTTTGGGGATGAGGTGGGATTTGGGACCAAATTGAAGTGGCTGCTATGCTGCCTCACAGAGGGAGAAAGGTTAATGGAGGATTCCAGAGAGAGAAAAAGGCAGAAATTCATAGACTCAGAATGTCAGGGCTGGGAGGGACCCAGGAACACAGAATGTCAGCAAGCTGAGAGATGTCTGGGGACCCAGAATGTCAGAACTGGGAGGGACTTTAGAATATAGACTAACAGAGCTGGGAAGGGTCTCGGAACACTGAATGTCTAAGAATAGAGAGCATCAGAGCATGAAAGGACCTAGAACATAGATTTCAAAGCTGGAAAGAAGCTTCTAAGATAGAGTGTTAGAGCTGGGAGTTCTAGAACATAGAGTTCAGAACTGGAAGTATAGACTGTCAGAGCTAGGGTGTAGTTTAGAATCAGTGATGGCAAACCTTTTAGAGACTAAGTGCCCACACTGCAACCCTCATGCCGCATATGAGCCCCACCTCCTTATCCCAGGCAGGAGATAGAGGAAGTGCTCCCATTAGGCTGCTGGGTGGAAAGGCAGGTGATGTGAGAAATATCTTCAGGCACATGTGGAGAGGGGGAAGGGAGCAGCTCCCTCTGGCACACTCTCACATGTGTGCCATAGGTTCACCAATACAAACACAGACTATCAGAGCTAAGAGACATAGAACATAGAATGTCAGAGCTGGGAGGAACCTTGGAATACCTATCCTGTCTATAGCTTGTTTGTACATAATTATTTATGTATTATCTCTCCCCATTAGACAATGAACTTCTAGAGAGCAGGGCAGGCTTTTTATCTTCCTTTATATTCTCAGAACTTAGCAAAAAGCTTTGAACATTATAGGTGCTTCATAAAAGCTCATTGACTGATATGAAATGTAAGAGTTGGGAGAAACCTAAGAATGCAAATCTGGAAGATAGGAAATAGAATTTCAAAGCTGGGAGGTCCCCAGAATATATAGAATATCAGACCTGGGAGAACCTGTCAGAGCTCTCCTAGACCAACTCCTTCATCATCTATATGGAGAAGAAAAGGGAGTGATGTATTCAAGGTCATAGCGCTAGATTCACCCACATTAAGCGACAGGATGAGATTCTTGTGGGAAGCCAATAAGGGAAACAGCAGTAAATACACAAAAATCTGAGACTCCTCTTTTCCACAGATTCTTATGTTCTCTTCTTTTGTGCATGTCTTAGTGAGAGGCACTAGTTTCCCCAGCCAAGGAGGTGGGCGCACAGCAGACCTGCTTTTTATTCAATGAATCAAATCTCTTCACTTTACAGATAAAGATACTGAGGCTCAGCTATGTTAAGTGACTTTTCAGGATCCAGAGCTAGTAAGTATCTGAGATGGTGTTAGAATCTGAATCTGTGCACCTCCAAGCCACCTCCTGGTCTCCGAGGTAGTCCTGAGGAGCTCTTCCAGCACCTACATAGAATAGCACCTCGATAAATGGAAAAACGTTTGCCCGTCATCTAATTCAATTTAATGAACATTTATGAAGCACCTATGCTGTGCCAGGCTCCGTGCTAAGTGGATTAGCCAAACATGTCTGTAGGCGACCAAAGCATCCTGGGAAAGGAGTCTGCCACCATCCAGATGTGTGGGTGCTGGGGGCCAGACGCGCAGCTGGTCGGGAGCCTTTCTACGGCAGGCACTCCACACACACCCTCCTTTTCCTCAGGATGGCGGCTTCTAGGGGATGGTGTCCCGGTGTAGGACACGGCTAACCTTCTCCCCACCCCACCGCCGGGCTTTGTCCGAGATCGTCACCGGGCTGTGGGGAGCCCTTAAGGGCGAGCACAGCAGTCTGGCTGCAGACAGGACGAAGGGGCAGAACGCTGCAGTGTGTGATGGAGGTCGGTGACCTTCTGGGCGCAGACGCCCTCTGGGAAAGCCTGATTGGTCCAGCGCGTCCGCGATGCCACTAGCCCATCCTTGCCTCTCCCGTCCCAGAAAGCCCTGCCACGTACCTGAGCTGGCAGGAGTGCCGGCCCTGGCCCAGAGGGCCCGTGGGGGCCTCCCTGGCATGTGCCAGGCTGGGTCAGAGTCCCCGCACAACCGAGGGGAATGACATTTAATTACTGATGTGCAGTCGCTCCCGCCGGCTAATTGCAATCCCTCGGGCTTAGTCATCATATCTAATTAACTTTTACTTTCCTAAAAGCAGAGGGGGCTATGGGCGCGCCAGGGTTAGTGACAGGATTCAAAATGAGCTCCCAAAGATGATTTTTCCCGCTAAGTGTCATTCGTGCCATCTGCTCTTAAACAGTATCATCTCTTTTTGGGGTTTTAATTGTCGGGCGGCTGCCATTAGCTCCGTTTTCTCGGCTACAGTCGGCGGCGGCAGGCTCTGCCGTAGGAAGGAGCCGGGGCAGGATTCTGGTCCAGACAGGCTTTCACCATCTATTCAGATAAAGCGTGGAGAGGACCAGCAAGCACTTGGCAGGCCCCTCGAGTTTCTCTTTGCCTTTCAATAAGTCTTGCTTTTAAAGGCTTTCAGACCACTGCAATTACACAAAATCTAATTTCGCTTATTTTTACATGGCATCTGGCTAATCACTGAGAACCATCTATGAATAGAAGGCGCTATAACCATCCTGCGTGCTTTCTCCCAGAGCAGACCCTCTCAGGCGTCCCTGCCTTAACCTCTTCTTGCTCGGCTTTGCTGGAAAATGGGCCATGAACTGCCCACTGTAAGCAAAATGCCTTTAACCACCGAGCTCCAAGCACCATCATGGCGACCTGAAGAGCATCCAGAGCTAACGACCTCGTTGCAGTGCCTCGGCCTTTCAACTGGGCGAGATTATCAATATGTCTGTTCATCTGCATTACCAAAAACTGCGGGTCCATAAACCTGGAGAACACTAGAACCAGAATGGATTTCTTTTTGAAACATTTACCTTCTGTCTTAGAATTGAGACTAAGTATTGGTTTCAAGGCAGAAGCATGGTAAAGGCTAGACAACTGGGGTTATGTGACTTGCCCACAGTCACACAGCTAGGCAGTATCTGAGGCCAAATTCGAATCCAAGACCTTCCATTTTCAGGCCTGGCTCTCTGTCTTCTGAGCCACTTAGCTATCCCTTTCCTGGATCTTAGTGATCATCTGGTCTAAATCCCTAATCCTTCAGGTGAGGAAATTGAGGTCCCCAAAGGGATGTCATGCAGCCCATTTCTGACAGTGCAGAGATTAGAACCCAATTGAATTGCAAATTCAAGCCACTCATAAGTTATTATTGTTTTTCCTAGTATTTTCATCCCCGTCATTTTTCATGGTAATTTAGTTCTATTCGGCAAAGGTTCGTTAAGCAATTATTGTTAGTAGCTAACGCAGACAGGTGTTAAAATGGATAGAGCACAAGACCTGGAGTCAGGAAGACCTGGATTCAAATCTGACCTCAGATACTTTTAGCTGTGTGACCCTGGGCAAATCACTTAACCCTTTATGACTCAGTTTTCTCCTCTGTAAAATAAGCTTGAGAAGGAAATGGCACACTTCTTCAGTATTTTTGCCGAGAAAATTCCAAATGGGGTCACGACGAAACTGAAACTGAACAACTGAAATGACCGAATAACAAATTGTTAGCAAAGCCCCTTTATGGTTGTTAAGGGGAAGGAACATTGAGAGATGCTGTCCCTGGCCTTGTGGAACTCAAATTTTAGAAATTTTTACACTCCCTCTTACCCTCACATTTTAGCAGCAAATAGATTTCACTTGTCCAAATCACAGAATCTCAGACCTTTAAGTTACAACAGTGGGTATCCAGCTCATACTTGAATGGAAATCCCCTCCTAAATATATCTGACATCTGGTCACCTAACTTCCTCTAGAGGATCCTGGTGCCATGGAACTCACTACTTCTAGAGACAGTCCATCCCACTTTTATACAGTTTTACACAGATCTTCTGGACCTTATGAAGCATTACATAAGTGGACATCAAGTTATAAAATGAGATCTGTAGTTGTCATTGTCCTTTAATGATGGTTGCCCAAACTGAACCCAACATTCTAGATGTAGTCTAGCTAGGGAAAGTGATGAGGAGACTATTCACCTTCTAAATCCCAGTCTATCCTCCTTCTCAATATAATCTAGGAAAGCGTTAGATTTTCTGATTTTCAGATCACATTGTTGTTTCAAAGAGAACTTGAAGTCTACTGAAATTCTTGGGTCTTTCCTCAGAAATTTCTGCAATTTATTTTTTTAACCCAACTATAAGACTTTATAGTCTCCTAATTAAATGTCATCATATTGAATTTGGTCCATTAATCTACTGTTGAACTCTTGAGTAGACCATCCGTAATCCTGGCCATCTTTCTAACCCTCCTGCCATCCACTAATATGGCAATCTTCATATGTGGAAGGAGGAAGTGGAGACTGAAGGCTATGCCATATTAGCATCAGTTGAATGAAGTAGGGATTCTTGAGCTAGGGAAAAATAAACTTAAAAGGGATGGTTCAGTCACTGCTACATGGAAAAGGGATTATACTTGGCAGAGATGATCTTCCTTAAAAAGTGGTAGCTTTCTCTTCACTGAAGGCTTAAGACAAATAACGGTTGACCACTTATTTGTCTGGCAAAGGGAAAGAATCCAGGCCCTGGTCAGACTAGATGGCCTGTGAGGTCATCGAAACTCAGAAGTTCTGTGATTCTACATGGCTCTAGAATGAAGAATCAATGTTTTGCCTAAAAGTGGAAGAGAAACAAATTTCAGTTGGAAGAGAGGAAAAACTTTCTAGAGATTATTGTTGTTGTTCAGTCACTTTCAGTTGTGTCCAACTCTTTGTGATCCCATTTGAGGTTTTCTTGGCAAAAATACTAGAGTGGTTTGCAATGTCCTTCTCTAACTCATTTTACAGGTGAGGAAAATGAGGCCAACAGGGTTAAGTGACAGGCTTATAGTCAAATAGCTAGTGTCTGAAGCTATATTTGAACTCTGGAGGTTAGTCTTCCTTGATTTCAGACTCAGCACTCTATCCACTGTGCTACCTACCTGCCATCTCCTAGAGATCAAAGTTGTCTAAAAAGGTGATGAACCATTTACTGAGTTGTCCAAGTCCCCATCACTAGAAGTCTTCAAGCAGAGACTGGATGATCATTTGCCCATCATGTTTGAGGGGGATACAAATTAGACTAAGTGGCCTCTGGATATCCTTCCAATTCTTACATTCTGGAATTCTCTGTTAATTGAAAACACTAAGAGTAGAAAGTGACTTGTCCGCAGTTCCACAGATAGTAGTAGAACCCAGATTGTCCTCACCATTATTTTTCCTTTTCTTCTTCCAACATGTATTCAAGCATATGGCTTCTAAATGTGAAATCAATTCTCCAGTGTCCCTGCCACTTCTGATTTTATAGAGAATTTTGTTGAAGAAAGAGGATATGTTTTCATTCTTTTCACTAATATTCTTCATCTGACTGCTGGAGGACATTCATTTTCCAGGCCTAACTTCATATTGTATCAATACCTTAGAAGCACAGGAGTCCAGTCTATAGTTCTAAATAGCCTGCCAGACCAAAAAAAGAGTGAGCTATGGAAACACAAGGTCATTGGTGGCCAAAGCCACTTGATAGCCCAATAGCCCAGAGGTGCCCATAACCTAATTCAGACCTTGGACAGAAACAGTAGTGTGACTCTGTGGTCTCCGTGAGTTCTGCTTAGCCACTCTTTTTGTTACTCTGTCTCCTAATCCCTTCATCTCTTTACTTTCCAAGATTCTCCCCTCCAATGGCTGAACAAATTGTGGTATTTGTTGGTGATGGAATATTATTGTGCTGAAAGGAATAATGAACTGGACGAATTCCATGTGAACTGGAAAGACCTCCAGGAACTGATGCAGAGTGAAAGGAGCAGATCCAGGAGAACATTGTACACAGAGACTGATACACTGTGGTAAAATTGAATGTAATGGACTTCTGTACCAGCAGCAATGCTAGCTAGCAATCCAGGACAATTCTGAAGGTCTTATGAGAAAGAATGCTATCCACATCCAGAGAAAGAAATGCAGAAGAAAAACAACTGTTTGATCACATGGGTCGATGGGGACATGATTGGGGATGTAGACTCTAAGAGATCACCCTAATGCAAATATTTATAATATGGAAATAGGTCTCGATGAATGACACATGTAAAACCCAGGGGAATTACTCATTGGCTACAGTGGGGGGGAGGGGAAGCTGAAGGAGGGGAGGGAAAGAACATGAATCATGGAACCATGGAAAAATATTCTAAATTAATTAAGGAAAATTTTTCAATCAAAAAAAAATTCTCCTCTCCAGACATTCCTTTCCCTTCTACCTAACCATTCACCCTCATATTGAAAATCCCATTCCCTTCTATCCCTGCCTACTCATTTTCACCTATCTCTATCTCTTCCTTAACCTTATATCTCTACTTCCTAGTCCCTAGAATAGTTCCTATTTTAATCAACTTATCCTTCCCATTCCTGTAACATTTCCCCTCCATTTCCACCTCCCTTTCATCATATGCCATATCTACCCTCTCATCTTTTAACGTCTACCATTCTGCTATAGCTATCCTTCATTATCTACCCAATCCATGTTTTCTCTTACATGCTCCTCCCATATACCTGATGGTTAGTATATCCTTCTCTTTGACTTGATGTCCAGATATTAACTCCCTCATATATAAGACTAGACCAGGGACAGGAAAGAACTTTGCCAAGGTTGCACAGGTAGTAAGTGTCAAAGCAATATTCAATCCCAGATTCTCAGTTGCTAAGACTTCTTTTCTGGGGTTAAAGGGAAATTACCTAGAGTCTGAGAGCCTTTGATCACATAAGTTCATAAGTGAGTTTAGCATTCCATTTCACCTAATAGAATCAACCTTCCTATTCACCCAGATATGCTAACAGGAAAAACTCATTTGCAGGAAGGAATTCCTTGACCTTTTGTGTTATTTCATGAAAATATTCCTCCTTACCACTTCACACCTAGCAGATTGGCTAACATGACAGCAAAGAAAAGTAATAAATGTTGGAGAAGGTGTGGCAAAATTGAAACACTAATGCATTGCTGGCAGAGTTGTGAACTGATCCAAACATTCTGGAAGGCGATTTGGAGCTGTGCCCAAAAGGCTTTAAAAGAAGGCATGCCCTTTGATCCAGTCATACTACTGCTGGGTTTGTCCCCCAAACAAATAATAAGAAAAAAGACTTGTACAAAAATGTTTATATCTGCACTCTTTGTGGTGGCAAAAATTGGAAAATGAGGGGATGTCTTTCAATTGGGGAATGGCTGAACAACTTGTGGTATCTGATAATGATGGAATATTATTGTGCTGAAAGGAATGAACTGGAGGAATTCCACGTGTACTGGAAAGACCTCCAGGAATTGATGCAGATTGAAAAGAGCAGAACCAGGAGAATATTGTACACAGAGACTGATACTGTGTGCACAATCAAATGTAATGGACTTCTCTACTATCAGCAATGCAATGATCCAGGATAATTCTGAGGGACTTATGAGAAATAACACTATCCACATTCAGAGAAAGAACTGTGGGAGCAGAAATGCAGAAGAAAAACATATGATTGGTCACATGGTTCAATGGGGATATGATTGGGGATGTAGACTAAGCAATCACCCTAGTCGAAATATTAATAATATGGAAATAGGTCTTGATCAATGATACATGTAAAACCCAGTGGAATTGCTCTTTGGCTACAGGAGTGAGGAGGAAAGGGGGGGGGACATGAATCATGTAACCATGGAAAAATATTTTTAATTTAATTTAATTTTTTACATTTAATTAAATTAAATAATTTTTAAAATGTCCTTCCTAACATTTGTATATGTGTTAGCCTACAGGAAAGTGAGTGTTTATGAACTCTGCACCAGATTGTGTGGAGATAGGTGTCCTTAACATGTCCACTGCATTGAATGTGGCCCCAAGGACTTAGAGTCAGTCCTGAATTCTCTAGCATCCTTGGGAATAAGCCCTTGAGAGTCCTTTGAATCCTCAGAGTAGGTACCTTTAAGAAGAAAAGGATTTAATTTAATTTTCTCCTTTTAACAGTTCTAGATAAAAATCTTCCTAAAATATAATTCACTTTCCTGTCTCTTAAAACACAGGAATCTGGACATCTGATATGACCTCTCTAGTCTCTGAGGCTACCTGTCACTGTACCTTATACTGCCTTGGATCCATGGTACCCATCTCATTGCTAGGCTGGGAGCTCTTGGGGGCAAAGTCCTTGTCTTTTGTCTTCCCAGGAGTATGGACTCTAGGGCTTTACATCCCAGAGATGCTCGATAAACATTTCTAAGCCCAGAAGCTAAAAGTAGGAATAATAGGTGAAGCAGCATGGAAGCTAAATTAACTTTCTGCCTAAAAAAAAGTAAAAAAGAAAATTCCAAAAAACTTGTCCAATATAACAAATCAGCTCAGGTGGAACTGAGGGGGTAGCTAGATGGTACAGTGGGAGCACTGGGCCTGAATCAGAAAGACCTAAGCTTAAATCTAGCCTCAGACACTCAGTAACTGTGTTACCCTGGACTTATCATATTTCTGCCTCAGTTTCCTCAACTATAAAATGGGGATTTGAATGATGCCTACATCCAGGGTTGTAAGGACCAAATGAGATAATATTTATAAAGCACTTAGCACAGTACTGGCAGCACATAGTAGGAGTTTTAAAAATGCTAGTTTCCTTTCTTCCTTCCCTATTGGCAGTATATGAGTGGGGAATTGTTGACCACTTGTCATCTGGGTTAGAGAAAGAATCATTCTTCATATAGATGCTAGATCTCTAAGGCCCCTTCTAGTTCTCTGCCCCTGAGAGCCCTCCCAACTCCAGGCTTCTGGGTGGTCCTAACCTATGTTGCTCAATCCAAGTTGTCTTCTCCCACCAGTTATTTTCTCCCCTCCCTCCCTACTAGAGTTGGTAAATGGTTTTGTCCACACTGTCTTTTAGCCCCCACCCACCATGAATAGATAGATGTCACCAGGATTTTGATTCAACTCCAGGTTTGGAAACTTTTGACCAGTTACAGCCAATTTATTATGTTTTTCCAGAGTCTAAATGTTCATCCATTATCCTGGGCCACCAACTAAGACTGGTTACCTTCTTGGTGGGAAGGGTAGTGAGACACAAGAGGTCAGGCTCTTCAAGGAGAACAAGGGCAGCCTTATTTACAGACCAACGTGGAATGTCTTCTGAGGTCCCACATTATTGAGCCAACTTCCGGTAGTTAATTACATCCAGAGGGCAATGCTTTAGTCATCAAGAGCTGTCTAAGGGCTGAGCTGCATCACAGAGGGTCTCATGCAAACAGGATGGGAAAAGCAGGAGCATTCAGTGTTCTGGCTTAATTAAAATGGATTGTTTTTCTTTCCTCTCACTTAGAGCCAATATCTCTGTGCAAAGATATCCTACTCTAAGTTCCCCTGGGGACTGGCAGTGAGAAGGTCTCTCAGTTTTACCATAACATTTTAAATGAAACTTGATGGCCTAACTAGCCTCCAACTATTTTTCTAAGGGAGCCTCTTCAGAAAAGAATCAAGGCAGTCCCCCTACACCTCCCCCCATACTGTTGACTCAGCAATTCCTCATCACCTGTGGCTGGGGGAAATATCCTAGGTAGATATTGGCTCACTTTGTAAAGAGATGGCTGATATTTCTTAGTGTCCACTTCTCTCCTCTCTTCTCCTTTTTACTTCTTTTCTCTCCTCTTCTCTGTCCCTCCAGTTCACCTCTCCTCTACCTCAATCTCCTATCCCTCTATTTCCCTCTCTCTTCCAGCTCTCTTTCTTTTCCTCAACCTTCTTTTCCTCTTCTTGACTCATGTCTCCCCTTCCTTATCTCCCTCCCTCTCTCCAGATATTTCTGATATTTTTCCCATTATTCCAGAAAGAAGTGGCCACCCAAATTCCAGTGGGCATTAGTGACTTTCAGGGCAATGGCAGCAGGTGGTTATTTCCATGTGCTGTGTGTGTGATCTTATCACTGGAGGCATTGCCTCCTTCAGTACAGATCTCAGCTATTACACATCTTCGCCTCCTGGATGATAAATGGACCATTGTCCCATCGATTCAAGTCAAGCATTCATTCATTTCCTACTCAGTGCAGAGCAGCAGGGATACCTGACCAAAAATGCATGATCATTCCCCTCAAGGAACTTACATTCTACAGCATAATGCACAGAATAGTAAATACAAAGTCTATATGAAGTAACTTCATGATGGAACAGAACCAGGAGAGGCTTTGTGAAGGAGATGGCATGAACTGAGTTATAGAGGGTGCTATGGACTCCAGAAGATGAAGGAAAGGAGAGAAAACAGCCCCATGCCTTAGATTTCTTCCCTTGAAAAAAGCCTATTCGTGTCATTTGACCATTTATCTGTTGGCAAGTGGCTCTTAGGCTTATAAATAATGAATCAATCCTTTCTATATCTTGGAAATGAGATATTTAGAAAAGAAACTTACTGCAAAGTTAATTCATTCCCTTTTCTTTTTAGCTGCATTGATTTTGCTTGCACAAAACCTTTTTAGTTTTATGAAATCAAGGTTAGAATTTTATCACTTACACCCTCTTCTATTCCTTATTTGGTCATAAATTCTTCCTGGATCTATAGATTAAAAAAGTAATTTCTTACTTGTTCTAATTTGTTTATGATGCAACCTTTTATATATGTCATATCCATTTGGAGTTAATTTTGGTATATTTGGTGTGAGGCACTATTCTTGTTTTTTATTTATTTTTATTTTAATGATTAATTATGAAAAATTTTCCATGGTTATATGATTCATATGCTTTCCATCCCCTCCTCTTACCCCCCTCCCATAGCCAACATGCAATTCCACTGGGTTTTACATGTGTCATTGATCAAGACCTATTTCCATATTATTGATATTTGCATTAGGGTGATCATTTAGAGTCTATATCCCCAGTCACATCCCTATCGATGTGCTTGACCCATGTGGTCAAGCAATTGTTTTTCTTCTATGTTTCTGCTCCCACGGTTCTTTCTCTGGATGTGGATAGTGTTCTTTATCACAAGTCCCTCAGAAATGTTTTGGATCATTGCATTGCTGCTAGTGGAGAAGTCCATTACAATCGACTGTGCCACAGTGTATCTGTTTCTGTGTATATTGTTCTCCTGGTTCTGCTCCTTTCACTCTGCGTCAGTTCCTGGAGGTCTCTCCAGTTCACATGGAATTCCTCCAATTCATTATTCCTTTCAGCACAATAGTATTCTATCACCAACAGATACCACAATTTGTTTAGCCATTCCCCAATAGAAGGGCATCCCTTCATTTTCCAATTTTTCATGTGAGGCACTGTTCTAAACATATTTTCTGCCACTCTGTTTTCCAGTTTTTCCAACAATTTTTGTCCAATAATGAGTTTTTACCTCAGGAATTGGAATCTTTGGATACAGCCAGTGTTCAACTATGAATATTTATAATAAAGGTTTTGATTTTTCCCATTGGTAGAGAAGGTAAAAAAGGAAAATAAAAGCTTATTAAAAGAAATAAATAGAATAAAAATTAAATAAAATTTCAAAATACTTTTTTTAGAAAGAGCATGAGATCTAAGGATCTTAGATTCAGAGTTGAAAGAGATCTCAGAGGTCATCTAGTCCAATCTTAATTGACAAAGAGAAAACCAAAGCCCAGGAACTTTACCAATCATTCACTAGATTTATTAGCCAACAGACCTGGTTTCAAAATCATGGTTCTGCCATGAAAATATGGGAAACGTACTGACTCCCTCTTGGCCTCTGTTTCCCTATCTGTGAAATATGGATATTTGACTTGTTAATTTCAAAGTCTCCTTCAGGTCTCAAATTCAGTGATCTTGCATATGTGATCTTTCTCACAAGGAAGAAAATTGTTAAGGAAATGCTTTTAAACCTAACAATGATTCTGAAAACAGAGCAATTAGTTCTTTGGCCTGGAAAACCATGGTGACATGGTGGGGCAACCACTTGTTTTGGAGTACTATAATCCCAGGTCTGCTATCTACCATCTTGAGTTCAAGATTACTCATGACCCAACACTGGGCTTCATTTGCCTCACCTGTGAAATAAGACTAGATGAGATCCAGCTGTAAGTCCTGTAATCCTCTGGTTCTTCCACTGTGTTCAGAGCTAATGGGTTGGTTTCTGACTCTGGAACTAAACTGTGACAACCACATCAGCAGTCAGAGCAGTCAGCTGCCTGGACCAAAGTGCCTGAAGCCCGTCATTTCTGCAGTTAGCTGGTGGATGTTTGGGGATTACTGGAAGTGGTCAGTGTGTATAACTTCTGTGGAGGCTATTGGGCAAAAATCTACTTCAGTGTTCTGAGGTATCACCTCACACCTAGCAGATTGGCTAAAATGAAAGAAGGGGAGAGTAATGAATGTTGGAGGGGATGTGGCCAAATTGGGATATTAATGCATTGCTGATGGAGCTGTGAACTGATCCAACCATTCTGGAGGGCAATTTGGAACCATGCTCAAAGGGCTATAAAAGAATGCCTGCCCTTTGATCCAGCCATACCATTGCTGGGTTTGTACCCCAAAGAGATCATAGATAAACAGACTTGTACAAAAATATTTATAGCTGCGCTTTTTGTGGTGGCAAAAAACTGGAAAAGGAGGGGATGTCCTTCAATTGGGGAATGGCTGAACAAACTGTGGTATATGCTGGTGATGGAATACTATTGTGCTAAAAGGAATAATAAACTGGAGGAATTCCAGATGAACTGGAGAGACCTCCAGGAAGTGATGCAGAGTGAAAGGAGCAGAGCCAGAAGAACATTGTACACAGAGACTGATATACTGTGGTAAAATCGAATGTAATGGGCTTCTGTACCAGCAGCAATGCAATGACACAGGACAATTCTGAGGGATTTATGGTAAAGATGCTACCCACATTCAGAGGAAGGACTGCAGGAGAGGAAACATAAAAGAAAAACAACTGCTTGAACGCATGGGCTGAGGGGGACATGATTGGGGATGTGGACTCGAAACTACCACATCAAGGCAACTACCAACAATTTGGAAATAGGCCCTGAAAAAGGACACAAGTTACAACCAGTGGAAATATGCGTCGGCCATGGGTGGGAGGGGATGCGGGGGGGTGAAGGGGAAAGTAGGGGCATGAAGCATGTAACCATGTTAAAAATGAATATTAATAAATGATTTTAAAAAATCTACTTGAGTGGAAGCTGAAGGAGGTGATGAGGCAGGTAAGAATATAGCCAGCCCGGTAAAATGAGGAGTGGGGCTGAGCTGGCACAGGACATGAGAAACCGTAATAAACTCTAGGAAGCAAGAAAGCTGAGGTTGAATTGAACATTAGTGGGTTTGAGCATCTTTCAGCTACTCTTTACTAAGCATAGGGTCAGGCTGACCATGATTCCCACCCCAGCATCAGAGAGTGCTGACTTCACCCAACCTTGTACATGCTTCCAAGCAGACAATTTTCATGGTCATTCAGGCTAGGTCCATGGCTAATAAGCCCTGAACTATATCAATGAAATCTGTAGCACTGTGGGTATGGACTAATCCCCAGTACTCAGCAAGGAAATATCAGAAGCAAAACAAGTATAATCCATCCTATTTTCACATCAAACCATTGTCTCAAATAACTTGAAATTCTGATCCAGAAATAATTCCACAGGAGCAGCTGGGTGGCTCAGTGGATTGAGAGTCGGACCCAAAGATGGGAGGTCCTGGGTTCAAATCTAGCCTCAGACACTTCCTAGCTGTGTGACCCTGGGCAAGTCACTTAACCCTGATTGCCTAGTCCGTATTACTCTTCTGCCTTAGAACCAATACCCAGTATTGATTCTAAGATGGAAGGTAAGGGTTTTAAAAAAAGGAAGAAAGAATGTCACATTTACTATTTGAGAAGGAAAGACACTAACCCTAGCAGAGAACTTTTCTCATGAAGCCACCATAGTTGCTAGAACATGGAAACTTTACAGGGCATTAACCAATGGAAATGACTCACTGTACCTAAATTATCACCAGCTTTCAGATCTGTGAGGGGCCAATGAGGCACCTAATCCAGCTGAAACAGGAGTCCTCTATGTCAGGCTTGACAAGCAGATAGATATCCAGCCTCTGCTAAATTTTACCTTGTGCCAAGTAGTGGATTAGGCTCTAGGGATACAAAATCCAAGACCAGACAACCCCTACCCTCAAGGAACTTGCACTATCTTGAGGGAGATACAACATGCACTCAGATAAATATGGTCATTTGAGGAGAAAGAGAGGAAAATGAGGAACTAAGACCTGGAGGGATCAGGAAAGGTTTCCCACAGAAGATGGCACAGGAGTTGAGACTTAAAGGAACAGAAATTTGGTGACACAGGGATAGGAGGAGAAGCATTCCAGACATTTCAGCATTCCAGCATTCTGAGACAGAATTTTGGGCCTTTGTAAACACTGAAGGGATCCCCACATGCCTATATGAGATCCCCACATGTCTCAACTCTTAGAGGCAGGGAAGGGAATGGGCAGCACCTGCTTTGTGCCAGGCACAATGTTAAGCACTTTATGAGTATTGTATTATCTTTTTCTATCCAGTAACAGGCCTGTGAGGTAGATTTTATTATTATCTCCATCTTGCAAATACCACCCTCTGTTCCTGGAACCTAGGAACCATGATCAAATAAATTCTACCATCGCTCCTGGATGGAGTGTCAATGTGTTCTCCTCACTCAGCCTCACTCACCATCACTCACCATCACTCACCATCACTCACCATGCCTTTCTTCTTCTACCTTCTGGACCAACACTGCCCCTGTGTTTGATGTTTTCACCATTAGTGTATAAGTTCTGTGAGGGCAGGTATTGTCTCATTGTGGTGTTTTTGTCTCACTTAGCATTGATTGGCACACAGTAAGTTCTTAATTAATGCTTTTCATTCACTCACTCAAACATAATAAATTCAGGAAAAGGGCAAAGAATATTTTTGTGATATCTAAGAGACAATCATCTGGCTTCCCAATCTGAATTCAGAAGGAATTCCATAGAGAAAGGGTAAAATGGTGGAGAGTCTAAATCACAGGCTGTCAGGTCCTTGAAAACAACAATCATGTCCTGACTTCCACCACCATCACCACTTCTCTTTGGACAGAACAAGCACTGTGTTTCAAATAGAAAGAACAGTGAAATGGAAGATTCTCCATTGGACATTTTTTGTTTGAGTCCTATCACGTAATCTAAGACCATCCCTCCCTTGGATTCAAGGAATCAATTTAATTTTAGACTGGTACCCACTTAACACCACCAGCCCCTTATGCTTTTAACTGAAAAAAAGGTCAAATCATCAGCCCTCAGAAAGGACAGCTCATTTATCATCCTCTGATAAAAGTGTCAAGCCCTAATCTTGGGCACTCCATGCCAGGGCCGCACAATGAAAGGTTAATGGATTCAGAGCCCTGGCGTTATCTCAACAAGCATGTAATGATGCCTCCAAGCAGACATTTCAATTTCCATCTAGTTCCATGGAAGAGGAGCTGGTGATTTGCTCTCCTAATTACTCACTTGGGATGGTACTCAACCTGAGAAGTGATGTCCTGCATAGGTCAAGATCAGACCTTGGAAGTCCTCATGATACCAAGAATCTCGTAGACCGATGAAGATGGTTCCTCTAGGACCCAAGCCTGGACCCAAGACCATGAAGTTACAGACTACATCTACCCCTAATAAATAGGCACCCACTATAAAAATGGTGAAGCTGCTAGGTGGCTCGGTGGTTAGAGCACTGACCTGGAGTCAGGAAGGTCTGAGTTTAAATCTTGCCTCAGACACTAGCTGTTTATCTTAGGCCAGTGATGGTGAACCTATGGCACGAGTGCCAAAGATGACACATAGAGCACTCTCTGTGGGCATGCATGTTGCCCATCCCCCACCAACCCCCTCCCCCCCCCAGTTAGTTACTAGAAAGCCAGAGGGACTAGGGAGGAGCTGTTTCCCTCCCCATCTCCATGCACCTGAGGACATTCCTCACTCCACCTGCCCCCCGCCCATCAGCCCAATGGGAGTGCCTTCTCCCTCCTCTGTCTACAGTAAGGTGCTGGGAGGCACAGGGTGGGGGGGGAGGCTCACATGCTGTATGAGGGTGTGGCGTGGATCACAGCCTATTAAGTCTGTGGTGAAGGTGATGCCTGTGGTAGGGTTGGAGAGGAGCTAGGTTTGAGGGGAACATAGCTCACATCATGGCACATAGCTGGAAGAGAGCAGAGCTGAGGGGAAGCAGAGCTGGAGGGGAGCGGAGCACTGAGGCCACTCTCCTTCCCCTCTCCAGATAGACCTCTCATCACCTTCCCCCTCTGCAGAGCAGCCCAATTCATGGGCTCCCTGTCTGGAGTAAGGGGGTGGTGCACAGAGTGGGGAGTGACATGGCACTCATTCTCTGGGGGGAGTGGGCACAGCACTCAGTCTGGGGGGTAGGGTGGGAGCAGGGCCTGGCACTCTGTCTCTAAAAGGTTCGCCATCACTACCTTAAGCAAGAATCTCAGCCTCTGGAGAAGGACAGCTATTCCAATACTTTTGCCATGAAAACCCATGAATAATATTGGTATGCTATGGTCCACAAGGTCTTGATGTGATCAAACATGAACAAATAGAATTGGTGCCTATGGAGATCAGGACCAGAACAAGCAATCTTTGTACCAGGAACAAAAAAAATCTAGGGGCAAAAGGCATGAATCGTCATTTTAGTGGGCGGTAACAGATCCCAGTAAACAAAATCAATCATTAATCAATCAATAAACATTTATTAAGTGCCTACTATATGCCTGGCACTGTACTGAGTACAATGATGCTGAGGAAACCAAAGAGTTAGGGAGATACTGATTTTCTAGGATAAGAAGAATTCAGTGCTATCAGTACCCTCTCAAATTTGGCATTCCCAAAGAGAAGCTCCAACTGCTTCACCCTAGTTATAGCTCTGATGTGAATAGTCATTGGGCTTTATGGACTAGAACAAAAAAGAACGTTCCATATTTTTCACATTGCTCAGTTTTTTCTCCTTTTCAATCGTTCCTGAACTAATAGTTGGCCCCAAAGGGCAAAGAAAATTCCATGATATTATTTGTGCTCATTATTTCACCATTGAGATCCCAGCAAGCTATGTCCCCTAGAATCTCAGAAACTTGGAGTCGCAGTCTTTGAAATATTAATTTACATTTCGATCATGTTTTAAGGTTTAGAAAGCATTTTCCTCACGACCGTTCCGTGGAGGAGATAGTACAAATATTATTTCCCATTTTAGAGATGACAAAGCTAAGGATGGAGGGGATGGAAAGGATGACTTTCTCTTGGTCACACAAAAAAGAAGCATCATAGACAGAAACCTAGATATTCTATTCTGAAGTCAAAGTCTCTTTCGAGTGGGAGTTGCTTGTGGGAAGATTTTAGCTTAACCTAAGTGGAGGATTAGAGCCATCCAAAAGTAGGCTGGGCTTCCTTTGAAGGTAGTGAGTTCCCCTTCACTGGAAACTTTTGGTCAAAGGATAAATGACCACTTGTCAGGATGTTATTGAGATGATTCCTCTTCATTTCTGAACAAAACCATTTCCAAGGTTTATGATCCCATGAATCTCCAAAATACTAGAATCTTAGAATGTTTAGAGTTTTAGTATCTCAGGATTGGAGGACTCGGAAGGTGGTCCTAGAGAGATAGAGTGATAGACAGACCGACGGACAGATAGATAGATAGAGCATTTACTAATCACTTCTTATGTACTAGGTATTGTGCAAGGTGCTTGAGGTATCTGCAAGACAGTCCCTAACATTAAAGAGTTTATGATCTAATAGGGAAAGACAACACATAAAAGAAGGCTAGAAACAGGAAAAGATATACCTACACGGGGGAAATGTGTCAGGCAAAAAGGAGAAGAAATTTGTGGAGAGATTGCAAGTGGGAATATGGTGAAATATAGCCGGGTCCTTACAAAGAGTGGAGATCCCAGGAAAGGCGTTCTCGATCAGGAGAGGAGAGCTTCAGGTTAGAGGGTTCTCCAGTGACAATATAGTAGGAAAGGAAGAGGTATCAAGAATCCCTCTCTACAGCCTCCATGATGGGGGTCACTAGCCTCTGCTGGAAGAGCTCCATTGAAGAGGGCTCTCTTCATGCTTCAACCCCTCAGGTGACTTGTAGAGCACGTGTTGTTAACAGCTGTTTGATTTAATGCCCAGAAGCATTAGATCCCCAGCCTCCTCTGGCAGCTCTTGGCTCTGATGCCCCTCGGAAATAGTCCAAGATCCCTGAAGGAATTATTGACAGGAGAGTTCTCTCGTGGCCTGAGAAACTCACTCCCTAAATACACCCCATGGAGCAGAAGAAGCATGGAGAGAATCTGTGTAGCTCATTACACAAGCCTCTGGCAAGGCCATCCTGAGAGCTGAGCATCTGGGAGCCGTGTGAAGCCTTCTGGTTGAGGAGCTTCTCTGGCTGCAATGAGGGAGTATTCTATGGCTTCCCGGCCTCTGCTTTTTAATGCAGATTAATTACCGGTGTTATTGGATATTGAATAAATATCACACAGATGTTAACAGCTTGGGAAAGACAAACAGGGAAAGTGTAGAAAATCAATTTATTTCTCATTATGCAAGTGTGTGCGCATGCTTTCTCTCTCTCACACACACACACACTATAAGTGGAAAAGTCCTTAGAGTTTGGTTAGTCATTGCTCCTTTTTTTTTAAACAAACCAGAAATGAGTTGGGCAAAAAGTAGCTCCTTTCTCTATCATTTTGTTACCCTCTATCTTTATTTCTCTATCCGTTTCTCACTCTCGATTCTCTCTTGTCTGCCTCTAACTTTCCCCCATCTTATCTCTACTGCATCAGGTTCTCATCCTCTTGTCCTGGGTCTGTTGTAATAGCAAAAATGAAGAACAAAAAACGGGCATATTGCCATAGCTCATCTTCGGGGCCCGAGCTTGGCTGTGGTCATTACACTGTGCCGTGCTCGGTTCTATTTCTGTCACCGTGTTATTGTTTTCCTGGTTCTGCGTGTCTCGTTTTGCATCAATTCAGACGAGTCTTTTCCTGCTTCTATGTATTCTCCATAATCATTTTTTCTTGCAATCCAGTAAACATTCCATTGCATTCACGAGTCACAACTTGTTCATTCATCTGCCAGCTGATGGGCATCTGCTTTTTTCTATTCCTGCAAGGGCTGCTGTGAATATTTTGGTACGTGTGGGATTCTCTGTCTTTGACCTCAGTGAGGATACCTTAGAGTGAGAACTTTGGCTTAAAAAATATGAACATTTTAGTCATTTTCTTAGTTTTATTTCAAATCACCTTTTTTTTAAACCCTTACTTTCCATCTTAGGATGAACACTATGTAATTGGTTCTACGGCAGAAGGGTGGTAAGGGTGGGCAATGAGAGGTAAGTGACTTACCCAGAGTCACGCACCTAGGAAGTGTCTGAGATCAGATTTGAACCCAGGACCTCCCTTCTCCACGCCTGGCTCACTACCCCCTGAGACATTTAGCTGTGCTTTTTTTAAAAATAAAAATTACATGGGCAGTATGCTCATGACGGATGAGAGAGAAAGAGAGATTGGAAATAGAACAGTTAAAAGGACATTATAAAATGGGAATGATTAAAATAGTCACTGTAAAATGAGAATAACATATTCACTACCTGGCTTCCAAGAGTGCTGTGAAAAGCATTATATAAATCTGAACGTGCCACAGAAATGTAGTTGTAGAGTTAATGTTGTTGTTGTTAGATAATGATGAATAAAATCCTGGGAAGCCTTCAAACAAGGAGAGAGATCACATGTGCCCAGGGAAGCTTTGGCCATCCTGAAGGCAATGGTTCTTCATTAAACAATTAACTTTGGGAATAGAAGTGTAAACTTCGATGTACAACAGATTAATTTCTTATTTGTTCTTGCCTGCCATTACCTGGCATTTAGCCCTTAGAGATATCTAATGGGAGTCTTGTTAAAAGCAAAAAGGCTGAGCTTTTTGTAGTGGCGACCAAGAGAGGGTTACAATTCAAAGAATGGTGTCAGAAAAGATATTTCTTGACTGACAGAAAACTATTCCTTATGATGGAGATTTTCTGACACACCTAATTAGAAGGTTATAAGGTATATTTATTTGGAAGTTTAGGAGCTATAATGTCATATTTTACTGCCCTCTGTGCTTCAGTGATTTCCCTTCTCCCTGTCTTTGCCCACATCATTCTTCCATCCTGTCATGGCCTTCCTCCCCCCTCTTTGTTGAAGTATTCCCATATTCAAGTGCAAGCCTCCTATTCCAGGAATCCTTCCCTGACCTTCTCCACTTAATAACCTAAAGTTGCAGTAACCTTTTGGAGGCTTCTTTGTCACCTTAATAACATACTAAATTTGATGCTATAATCCACCACATTTTTTCCTACAAAAATTGTCATCTAACTATATACCTCCCTTATCCTGATGCTGATTTTTTTTAGCCCAAGGGTAGCAGCATGACCTTGCACAAGTCAAACCCCTCTTTCCCAACTAGGGGGCACCACAATGGATAGAGCATTGGCCCTGGAGTCATCAAGACGTGAGTTCAAAACCTCAGACACTTATCAACCAACTTATCAACTTATCAACTAAGATTAAGTCACTTAATCTTTGCCTTTCTCAGCTTCCTCAACTATAAAATGGAGGTAATAGTACTTACCACCCAAAGTTGTTGTGAGGATCAAATGGGATAAAATCTATAAAGAATTTAGCACAGTGCCTGGCACGTAATAGGTGCTATTTATTGTTATTATTATTATTTTATTAATATTATTTATAAAATTAGGGAATTGGCCTTGATGGCACCTAAGTTTTCTTCTGGCCCTAAACTTAATATCCTCTGCTCCTAGGAGTTTACATTCCTAGGGGACAGCTGTGTAGCTCAGTGGATGGAGAGCCAGGCCTAGAGATGGGAGGTCCAAAGGTTGAAATCTGGCCTCGGACACTTCTTGGCTGTGTGACCCTGGGCAAGTCACTTTACCCCCATCACCTAGTCCTTACCACTCTTCTGCCTTGGAGCCAATACATAATATTGATTCTAAGGTAGAAGGTGAGGATTTAAAAAAAAAGATTTTATATCCCTCTCAACCAAGATATATCTTCTTCAAATCAACTAATCATCCCAACTTATTGAGAGCTTTCTCAATGAAGACTGCATCTTCCAAAATGTTAGCTTTTCTTCCCATTTTGAGTTATGTGTAAATGGGATGATTATATCAAAATATGATCTCGGTATATGAAGTTGGTAATGAAAGGTTGAGGTCTCAGATATTGATGCAATATTTTTCTTAGAAATCCTAGCAAGGGCCAAAGTTGATTATCTCAAGTTGGGACTCACCACCCTCCCTCGCTACCTCTGCCTGTCTCCAAGAAAAGGCTAGACGAGGACTTCACAGGGATGTTGGAAGGGTGACGAGAACTCCTCATATATGAATTGGACTGGAGGCTCCCTAAAGCCCTTTCCAGCTCTGAAAGTCGGTGAATCTTTGATTTTTGGCCATAACTGATGAGTAGGAATTTAGAAGCAGGTTCTTCCCTTCTTGCCTCGCCTGGGACTGGTATTAACTCATCAACTCAGTTAAAAGATAACCATTATGGTCATGGCCAGATTTGTATCACTAAAAAATAGCACATGGCAGCTTTGCACCCTTGAGCTCAAGCTTTGTACTATCCAGCTTTAGAAGAAAGATAAGAATCCTCAGAGACAGACATGAAGAAGGAGAGCATTTGAGGCACAGGATGCAGCATGGGCAGAGGCAGAGAGTCAAGAGATGAAATATCAAGATTAGAGGAAAACAAGTAGACCAGTTTGACTAGAATATAAAGTACACAGAAGGGAAGAATACGAGATAAGGCTGGAAAGGTAATTTGGAAATCAGATTGAGGACTTTAAATCATAGGCTGAAGAACTAGAGATTTTTCCTAGAGCCAGTGAAGAACCAATGAAAATTTTTTGGTCAGAGGAGTTTAAATAGATGGAAAGACAGACAGACAGACAGACAGACAGACAGACAGACAGACAGACAGACAGGCAACTAGGTGGCACAGTGGATAGAGCAATGCTGGGCCTGGTCTCAGGAAGATGTGAGTTCAAATCCAGCCTCAGAAATTAGCTAGTTGTGCGACCCTGGATGAGTTACTTAACCTCCATTTTCTTCAATTTCCACAGTTGTAAAATGGAATAATAATAGCAACTACCTCTCAGGGTTGTAGTCAGGATCAAATGAGTTAATACTGTAAAGCCCTTATTCCAGTGCCTGGTACATAATAGCCACTTGCTAAATGCTTCTTTTATTCCTTTCTTCACAGATAAATAGTGGATAGAAAGCATATTTCTAAGTGCTTCCTTCTTGCCAGGCCCTGGAATTACAAATACAAGCAAACCACAGAGTCATGGTGAGATCGTGCCTTAGCAAGACTATTGTGGCAGGTGTACAGAAGATGGATTGGAGAAGAGAGAGGCCAGAACCAGTGGGGCTAATTAGGAGGCTCAAAGTGTAATCCAGCCAGCCAAAGAGAAGGGTCTTGTGAACAGAAGGACCGGGTGGGGATGAAAGAAGTCAGAGGAGGTAGGCTCCACAATATTTGGTTGTTTATTGGTTATGGGAAAGGGAGACAAGAAGGATGACGGAGAGATTAGAAAGCTGAGTGACAAAGAAGAAATAACAAATATGGGAGTGTGTGGGAGGAAGGGGTCAGAGAAGAAAAGGAATTATTGTATTTTGGACTTGTTTATTTGTTATGCCGGTGAACTATCCAGCCAGAGATGTGGAACAGGTCAGGAGAGTTGAGGGATTCATGTAGGTATTTGTGAGTCATCTGCACAGACAATAATTTAATCCCCTGGAGAAGATGAGTCTACAAGGGAGGAGAGAAAAAGCCAAGGAAAGGATCAAAGCCAAATTTGGAAGGCCCCCAGACATTCAGAAGCTGAGATATAGGTGAGGAACCACCAAAGGGAAATGAGGAGTCATCATGAAAGAGAATCAAGAGAGCACAGTTCCATGGAAGCCAAAAGAGGAGAGATGATCCAGGAAGAGGGAGCAATGAAGGGCATCAAAAGCTCTGTCTAGGCGGATGAAGGCTAGGGAACGGTCATCAGAATCTGAAATTGGGATAATTAGAAAGATCAGGATCAGTGATCTTGAGATTAGAGGAAAGGGAAGGAATTGCAACAAGTTCTTTATTCACTCTGAACCTCAGTTTCCTCATCAGTAAAATAATAGAGCTAGGCTAAATTACATCTGAAGTTCTTTAATACTCTAAATTCTATGATGATTTCCTGGGCTAAGAAGTGGCCGCAGGCTAATCTGAGTAGACTCAGTATCCTTTATATAGCTGACATTTACATCATACTTTGGAGTTTACAACATCCTTTAGAAGACCACATTGCCTGAGCGTGTGGTCCTGAGGCTTTCCCTGTGTCTAAGGGCCAGGGAATTGCCAGGAAAGAGAGAGGATGCTCCGAATCTCAGACTCTGCATATTGTGTTTTGGATTTTGCCAGACAAGTTCAAATGAAATAAGGATCACAGCTGTGTTCTCCATCAGTGAACAAGAAGAAAGTTGCTGTGTCTTACCAAACGGCAGCTTTGCTACAGGTCTTAGCTGTGCCCGAGAGTGTGCTGAGCTAGGAAGAGGAAAGGGAAGGAAGTCACCGAGCATCTGATCAAAGCTGACAGAGGAAGCGGAGAATGAGGAAATATGATCTTGTTGGATATTAAATTATAAGGAGAATGTGAATAGATGAGGAATTAAGATCATCCCTGCTATGGAGAGCATGCAATGAAATTAAATGTGTTTTTTTAGCTGGCCAGTTCATTACAAGGGAGAGAGTCGATTTAGAAGCGAAGACACCTTGCAAACCAGCCTACATGAATTATCCCCAGTACCTGTAAAGCTATAACTGATGGCATTGTTTATACGACAGTTACACATTTTTCACAGTTAGGAGAAAGCAGAGAAAAAGCCATCGGATAAAGACAATTATTCTCAAGTGGGAAATTATTGTATTTTCAGAACAATGTTTCAGGGCCACAATTACAGGGCGCCAAGGAGGAGTGTCTGGGGGCTGCGTCAGGAAACAAAAGAGACAGAAATTCCTCCCTGGATATGTAGCTGAATAGCGTACCAACTAATGCTAAATCAAACCACTGTCTGGAGGCAATGATCAACGGATCCCAGGGCGGGTGGGGAGGAGAGAATTGGAGAGATAAATTCCAAAAATGAAGGACAAATCCATAGCTCCAACCTCCATCCATTCTCGAGTTTTAAAAAATAGAAGAGGTCTGAGGGGACAGATTGAATATTAACTAAGAGTATTCAAACGAGTTTTGGTTTTGAAGGCAGAAAGCCTTCTCTGCTTGCCTTTTGGATAAAATTCACGGTCCTTCTAATTGATGCTTTTCTCTGACTCCTGACACAAATATTTCTCTTTGTGGCTTTCCCTCATTTCTCCTAATTCAGACTTTCCAGGAACCAAGGAGAATACCATTAATTTCTCTTCAGCATAACAGCCCCTCAAATTTCCAAAAATGCTTATAGAACCCCCAAATCTTTCCTTCCCCAAGCCAAATATCTCCAGCTGCTTCAAACAAATCTCATATACTTTGGGGTTGAGACTTCTCACCATCCTGGTTGTTCTATTCTGAATACAATCCAAGTGATCTGCAGATTCAAACCAAGTCACTCCAATCCATCTCATCCACACTCAGTTCATGTCATTCCAAATCAATTCAACCCAATTCACTTTTCCTCGACCTGCTGTGTGTTCAGCTCTGAGCTATGCTAGATGGGACGCTAGATAGAAATCAGCTATAGAAGCTGAGTTCAAATCTTGTCTCAGTCATTTACTAGCTTTGTGACCCTGGGCAAGTCACTTAACTTCTCTCTGCCTCAGTTTCCCAAACTATAAAGTAGGGATAATAATATCGCCTACCTCATAGGATTATTGTGAAATTAAATAAGACAATACTTGTTAAAGACTTCAGCACAGGGGGACAGCTAGGTGGCTCACGAGATTGAGATCCAGGCCTGGAGACAGGAGGTTCTGGGTTCAAATAGGACCGCAATCACTTCCTACTTGTGTGACTTGAGGCAAGTTAAACCCTAACTGCCTAGCCCTTACCACTACATTATTATCTGCATAATCTTTTTCAGTTCTAACCACTCTATAAATCAGGAGTCTAACTTCTTTCGAGGAACTTAAAATCCAGTTGACAGCAAGCAAAAATGATATGATAATACAGTGATCCCCCACCTATCACAGGAGTTATGTTCCAGAGACCCCCCCCCACCCTGTGATTGGTGAAAATCCATGAAGTAGAGGCATTATATTTATTTTATTATTTATATATTTTAGGACTTTATAAACCCTTCCCACTCTCCTATAAATCTTATTCATCTTTCCCATACTCGTATAAACACTTCATATACTCTTATATACTTTCTATACTCTTAAACCAACATAATTTAACAATGTTTTACAAAAACTTCACAAAAACACAACATCACAGAGCAACAGTAAGTGCAACAATCAGACGTCGATGTGAAGTGGACGAGGAAAGGTGCTGAACGCACGGGCGCAGTGTGAGAAACTGAGGCAGAGAGAAGTTAAGTGACTTGCCCAGGGTCTCAAAGCTGAACGCACGGGCGCAGTGCGGGAGAGCAGACAGACCAACGCTGCAGGACCCGAGATGCAGAACACGGTGCCTTCCTTCCTTTCATTCCACCAGCCAATGGCTGGCCAAACTTGTGCAAGCAGTAGCGGCATACGACAATTCCACCAGGTACAGTACAGTATTCCTAGCGAAAACTCCATGATACAGAATTATTTATATATATTTCAAACCTATGATATAGTGAAGCTGCAATAAGTGAACCACAACATAGTGAGGGACAACCGTAATAATAATGGCTAACATTTATAGAGCCCTTTAAGGTTTGCAAAGTTCTTTGCAAGTATCTCACTTGATTTTTAAAAATAATATTTTATCATATTCTGGATACATATATGAATGTGTATGTAACTATATACACACAGGCATGAAATAGTAACATGCTAGCATAAAACAATATGCGACTAACTGCCCAAGAATGTTTGGTACCAAAAGAGTTCTAAAGAAAGAATAGAGTAGGTTGGAAGAGTCAAAAAGGAGGGAAAACTTGAGCCAAAACTTGGAGGAAAGGGGCAACTAGATGGCACAGTAGACAGAGTGCCAAGCCTAGAGTTGAGAGGACGTAGGTTCAAATTTGACCTCAGACACTTTCTAGCTTTGTAACCATGAGTAAGTCATTTAACTTCCATTGTCTAACCCTTACTGCTCTTCTGCCTTATAGCCAATTCATAGTATTGATTTGAAGAGAGAAAGTAAGGGGAAGGGAGAAGGAAGGAGGAGGAGGAAGAGGAGGAGGAGGAGGAGGAGGAGGAGGAGGAGGAGGAGGAGGAGGAGGAG
>NC_058134.1:304642064-304719512 GCF_016433145.1 Gracilinanus agilis
CAGCAGAAGCTAAGGTTGGAAAACACTATATCCCTGAGATCTTTCTTGCTCTTGAGTTGTTTTTTTTTTGGTTCTATGACATCTGACTTTGAGTAGCACATCCAAAAAGTAACAATAGACAGGGAAAGAGGAGAAAAGAATAATTTCTCATCCCATGGCACTACTAGGGAAGGCAGAACCAGGTGGGCAGGACTTTGTAGTAGGAGACATTGGGTAACTAGAGGAATAAAGCTAAGGATGCCATACACCTGGGAGAAAATAGTGCCAGAAAAGGGTAAGGAGGCTCAGGAAGAGAGGTGGGAAGGCTCAAAAGACAAACTTTTCTGATTTAATAATTGTAACAATGACTATCAAGCAACAATATGAAGAAGGGAAAAAGTCAACAATGTCCTAAGTGTCCTGAATCAGGTCTTAATGGACAGACCCTGAGTCACTCTTGCATGCCAGAAACTCCTTTTTAAGGAACCTTGCCCTCCTTAGTTCCTCAACTCCGTCTTCCCCCAGCACCAAGCTGGGGGAAGTTCTGCTGAAGTGATCTGCTTCTCTTTCTTTCTTTCCTTCACCATGACTGTGGAATGAAGGGAAATTCTAAACTCCCTGCTTACACATTGCCCAGCACGAGAGAGGTTGTGTCATAGAAAACAAATTCCAATGTGGGCTTCTGACACATTAATATTTTAACTGTTTATATATAATAAGGAAGTTTCAGAAATGTTCAGAAGCCTTTGGGCTTTCTGGAGAAATCTAATTTCTGTATATTTTTATTTTGCAGAAATAATTTATATGTGATTTATGGAGGACACATTTCCTCATAAAATATATACATTTCAGACAATAGAGCAGAGAGACTGGATATAAATTTTAAAGCCTTTTCCATTATGAATCTTTGTTCTTTCACATAGGACCTCAACTTCTTAGCATTAAAAATTATGAGAATCAGAAACATAATACATTCCTAGCAACAAGGTTGTTTTATTTATTGGCTCTAGGTAAGACATGGAGGAAGAGGGGAAATGCAAGTTAATGGCACACAGACCTAGGTGGAAACTTTTTGCTCTCTACTTATTAGAGGCATTACTATGATCAGAGGTTCTGCCAAGTTCAATAGTCTCATAATGACTACCCACCTAGTCCCTTAGACCAGCAGCCATCTAGCTGCAACTTTAGCCTCAGCACTGAGTAGCAGCTATCCTTTCAGAAATCCCTTTGTGAGTCATTTTTATGCCTATGGACTTTCCAGAATGAGAGCAGAGGTGTTAGTAGGAATAACTGTGTTTGTCAGCAGGGCTGGACCACTGCTGTCTCTCAAAGAAATCATCAGATCTGACTCCAAGAGCCAGAGTTTCTCTCTGAACTTTTTGAAGGCTCAGAATTTGAAGGAAACTGATAAGGTAGGAGGCAAGTGGATGTGTGAAGAATCAGCTGGAAAGAAAACAGCATCTGTCTATGATAAATCCAAAGCAGACAGGAGCAGCTGTTAGTGTACTGAAGACAGTAGAGGATGAGGGTTCAGGAGACTCAGGTTCATGGAATCATAGGATTATTGTTTAGCTGCTTCATGATGGTGCTAGCAGAAATTAGCATATACCTGAGCAAGCTCAGGGCAAATTCAATCAATGGGGGTAAAGGGAGGAGGATGTGCTGGTGGTGACACTTTACACTTACATGTCAGGACATGCTTTGGTTACCTTGACACCAATTTCCACTGGGTCATTGGATCAGGAGGAGATTGGAAGGAATCTTAGGGAATAGCTGGTCATTTTAGAGGAGGAAAAGATGAGATCCAAATGAACTAAAAGCTTAAATGAGAAGGGTCTAGGCAAGGGCAGTGAAATAGAAAGCTAGTCAACCTGTGGAACTGGGGCAGGAGTTGGCTTAGGTCCCTGCATGTGACATATTAAATCTTCTCAATGATCTTTCCAATTAACTTACTACCTGTTTCTCTAAAAATGTACAATCAAATTTTAAGAATGGAATATTACAAATATATTATCTCAAGGAATCAGGAAGAAGCAGGATAAGTAGAAGGAATTAGGGTCTTTGGGACTGACTCACATGATACATTAGGAATTAGTAGGAAAGAGATATAAATACAAAAAGACCAAAGGAATGAGGAAAGAGTCAATATGGAATAGTGGAAAGAAGGTTTGGGTTCCAGTCTAACCTCTGATTCTCAGTAAGTTCACCTGCCTATTTCAGTTTATTGATCTGTAAAATGAGAGGGTTGAACTCAGTGGCCTCAAAGGTCTCATCTAGCTCTGAATCTATGATCCTTTGGGTGAGAGGTGATTGGATTGAGGTAACCAAAGGATGCAGTAACATGCAAGGGTAATAGGACCAACACCACCAGAACACCCACTCCCTGGAGAGTTTGCCCTGACCCTCTTCAGGTTTATGCTAATGTAGTCCAATGGTATTATAATGAGGAGGAACAACAAAGGGAGATCATCTGGAACCAAGAAAGTATGATATTTGGGATGGATTCAGGAGGCAACATGTGCAAGCATTATGGGGATGTCAGGAGAGTGAGATGTAACATGGTGATTATGATGACTATATTTGGATGAACTTTCGCTATGTATATAGAGCAAGTTCATTCCCTTGGCTTTCAGCTGAAGCTGTAAATACTATGGACTTAAACAAGGAATAAGAGTTGGGGCATGGATGGGTTATTGCCTCAAATCCATTAAAGCATGAAGATAAAAATAAAATACTTAGATCAGTTTGAATTTCCTCTAAACTACTCCATAAGTCCCCAGGTCCCATGGAAGAGCAGCCATATCCATCTCTGATACTAACTCAGCATAAGATCTGAGACGAGTTATTCCCCCATCCGAATGACCTCATTTCTCTACTTGGCAAAACCGTGAGATTAGACCAGAATCATGGGATTAAGGTCTAAAAGAAATTTTAGCATCTAGCTCACCTAATACCAACCCAGGATCCACCTCCCAATTAGACCCAAAGCTCTGGGCAGTTAAGCAACTTTCCCATAGTCACCCAGATACTCAGGTTCGAAGCCTGAGTCTCAGGCTCAGAACTCAGACCTCTTTTGTGACATTTCTATGCTTCCTCTCTCATTCAACCATTGTCCATGTGGAAGTTCTTCTCCCCACCAGAATGTCATCAGAAATGCCCAGAAGCCTGCCTCTGTCCCAGTAAGTGAGGCTAGCCTTGGTGAACAAATGGCCTCTGGCCCAGTCCCTTATGCCTTCTCATCTGGGTATATCTCCATTTTCAATGAAAGCCTGCACATGTAGACTGACTTGACTTTGAAACCGAACTCTTCTGCCATTGATTGACTCATTTTCAAACATCCTATTTATTCTAGTAATTAGTCTATTAATCATTTTTAATGAGATGTTAGGCTAGAAACAAGGGCTTAGTTAGAAAGCACATGCTGCATGCCCAGGATGGTAGGAGCCAGCACTTGGTCAGCACCTTTACCAGTTCCCCTTAATTATAGCGTGTTCCCTCTATTGATCAACTGTAATGTATCCTGCTATATCTTGTTTCATACATATATGTCCACATGTTGTCTCTACAGATGGAAGTTTCCATTCTTACACGAAGATTAAACCAGCCACAAAGGAGTCATTAAAAAAGCACTCTTGGTGTAAGTCACATATAGTACTGATGAAGGAATAAGGCTTAGGCTAAAAAATATAAGATTGTCTTTCAGTTCTCCTCCAGCTAAAGTTCATCACATGTTCTTCAAGACCTATTCTTTTTTATTTTTTAGTAATTTTTTTTTCAATTACATGTAGAAATAATTTTTGGCAATTGTTTTCTGGCACTTTGCAATTAAGATTCTCTCTCTCCCTCCTTCCCCCCACTGGCACCAAATAATCTGTTATAGTTTAGACTAGTGCTTTCATGCAATATTTCCATATTCCCCATACCATGACAAAAGACATATTTCACATATACAACAACAACAAAAAAAGTCACAAAGGAAATAAAGTGAATGCTGGTTTGCTTTGATCAGCAATCAGATTCTAACAGTTCCTTCTTTGCCTGGGGATAGGTTTTTGTTTTGTTTTGTTTTTGTCACAAGTCCCTTGTGGTTTCCCTGAAACCTTGTTTTGCTGATTATAGTTTAGTCCCTCACAGTTGATCATTGTACAATATTTCTGTTACTGTTTACATTATCCTCATAGTTCTGCTCATTTCATTTTGTATCAGTTCATATAAATCTTTCCAGGTTTTTTCTGAATTCATTGTGTTCATCATTTCTCATGGCTCAATAGTTTTCCATTACAACCATATACTACAGCTTTTTCAGCCATTCCCCAATTGATGGATAACCTCTCAGTTTCCAATTCTTTGCCAATACAAAAAGAACTGCTAACACTATTTTGATACAAGTAGGTTTTCTTTGCTCATCTCTGATCTCTTTGGGATACAGATCTAGTAGTGGTATGTTGGGGTTAAAGGGTATGCATAGTTTTATGACTCTTTGAACATGGTTCCACATTGCTCTCTAGAATTCTTGTATCAATTCATAGTTTTGCCAACAATGAATTAGTGCTCCAATTTTCCCATGGTCCCTGCAACATTTATCATTTTCCTTTTTGGTCAAGTTAGCCACTCTGATGGGTATGAGATGGTATCTCATATTTGTTTTAATTTTCATTTCTCAAGTGCTTAGTAGCACTTGGCAAAGCCAAGATGACAGCTTAGTAGCAGCAACAGCTGTAGCCACTATAACAGTCCTTTTAAACCAATCTTTTGAAAGCATCTCCAAACAAAAGGCATCAAAAATCAACAGCAAGATAGAGTGAGGGGACTCTCCCATGAACACTACTTGGAAAGTAGGCAGAGAGTTGATTTTCACAGGATAAGGGGGAACCAGAAGCAAAACTGCCCACACAGGAATACTGGTCAACCACCCCAACAACTACTGTGCCAGATTCTAAATGTGGGCATAGGTTAACATTGGGATCCTGGGAAATGGGCTACACCAAGACCTTAGGCCCACCCCTTTAAGTAACAGTGTCTGGAACCAGCCCACAGTGAGGTTCAGAAGTCCATAGCACTGGGCCATTTCAAGCCTACATTGCTGCAGTGAAGACCTAGCCTCAGGGCAAATAGCTCACAGTGCTGAGCCCTGAAAGTCAGCAGCAGAAGAGACAGAACCATCAGCTTTTAGAACTCTCAGTCCACAGGCAAAAAAAATACTGAGAAAATGAGCAAAAAGCAAAAGAAACTCCTAACCCTAAAAAATTTCTATGGCAACAGAGCAAAGCACAGAATCAACAGAGGATCTGCTCTATCGGATCTAGTTAAATCAAACCAAAAAATAAATAAGAGATGTGAATGAAATCTTAGGAAAATTGGAGTTAATAGATATATGGAAAAAATAAATAGGGACAAAAAGGAAGACACCTTCTTTTCAGGAGCACATGGCATATTCACAAAGATTGACCATGTGCTAGGTCATAAAAATGTGGCAAAAAAATACAAAAAAGCAGAAATAATAAATGCAACCTTTCCAGATCAAAACACAATAAAAATAATTATTAGCAAGGATACATGGAGAGGCAAACCAAAAACTAATTGGAAGTTAAATAATTTGATTCTCCAAAATCGGTTAAAGAATAAATCAGAGAAACAATTAATAATTTCATTAAAGAGAATGACAAAGATGAGACATCATACCAAAATCTATGACATGAAGCCAAAGCAGCACTCAGGGAGAAATTTATATCCTTGAGTGCGTATATTAACAAATTAGGGAGGGCAGAGGCCAATGAATTGGACATGCAAATTTAAAAACTAGAAAGCAAACAAATTAAAAATCCCCAGATATAAACTAAACTAGAAATCCTAAAAATTAAAGGAGAAAGCAATAAAATTGAAAATAAAAGAACTATTGAATTAATAAATAAGACTAGAAGCTGGTGCTTCGAAAAAACAAAATAAAATAAAGTACTGGTTAATCTAATAAAAAAAAGGAAATAAGAAAACCAAATTAACAGTATCAAAGATGAAAAGGGAGACTTCACTTCTAATGAAGAGTAAATTAAGGCAATAATTAAAAACTATTTTGCCCAATTGTATGGCAACAAACATGGCAATCTAGGTGATATGGACAAATATTTACAAAAATATAAATTGCCTAGATTAACAGAAGAAGAAATAGAATGCTTAAATAATTTCATATCAGAAAAAGAAATTGAACAAGCCATCAAAGAACACTCTAAGGAAAAATTGCCAGGGCCTGATGGATTCACAAGTGAATTCTATCAAACATTCAAAGATCACCTAATCCCAATACTATACAAACTATTTGACACAATAAGCAAAGAAGGAGTCCTACCAAATTCCTTTTATGACACAAATATTGTACTGATTCCAAAGCCAGGCAGGTCAAAAACAAAGAAAGAAAACTATAGACCAATCTCCTTAATGAACATAGATGCAAAAATCTTAAATGTAATACTAGCAAAAAGACTTCAGCAAGTGATCACCAGGTTTATTCATTCTGATCAGGAATGCAAGGATAGTTCAATATTAGGAAAACCATCCACATAATTGAACATATCAACAAGCAAACCAACAAAAACTACATGATTATCTCAAAAGATGCAGAAAAAGCCTTTCACAAAATACAAAATGAATTCCTTCTGAAAACACTAGAAAGCATAGGAATAGAAGGGCCTTTCCTAAAAATAATAAGCAGTATATATTTAAAACCATCAGCAAGTATCATCTGTAATGGGAATAAATTAGAAGCCTTCCCAATAAGATCAGGAGTGAAACAAGGATGCCCATTATCACCTCTTTTATTTAACATGCTACTAGAAACACTAGCAGTAGCAATTAGAGAAGAAAAAGAAATTGAAGGTATAAAAATAGGCAATGAGGAGATCAAGTTATCACTCTTTGCAGATGATATGATGGTCTACTTAAAGAATCCTAGAGAATCAACTAAAAAGCTAATGAAAATAATCAACAACTTTAGCAAAGTTGCAGGATGCAAAATAAACCCACATAAATCATCAGCATTTCTATATATTTCCAACACATCTCAGAAGCAAGAGGTAGAGAGAGAAATTCCATTTAAAATCACCCTAGACACTATAAAATACTTGGGAATTTATTTGCCAAGACAAACACAGGAATTATACAAACACAACTACAAAACACTTTCCACACAATTAAAACTAGATCTAAACAACTGGAAAAACATTAATTGTTCATGGGTAGGATTAGCTAACATAATAAAAATGACAATCCTACCCAAAGTAATTTACTTATTTGGTGCCATACCTATCAAACTGCCAAGAAACTTTTTTACTGAATTAGAAAAAAACTATAATAAGGTTCATTTGGAAGAAAAAAAGATCAAGAATATCAAGGGAAATAGTGAAAAAAAATGTGAAGGAAGGTGGCCTAGCAGTACCAGATTTTTAACTGTACAACAAATCAGTGGTCATCAAAACAATATGATATTTGCTAAGAGACAGAAGGGAGGATCAGTAGAATAGAGTCAGGGTAAGTGACCTCAGCAAGACAGTCTATGATAAACCCAAAAATCCCAGCTTTGGGGAGAAAAATCCACTATTTAACAAAAACTGCTGGGAAAATTAGAAAACAGTATGGGAGAGATTGGATCTAGATCAACATCTCACACCCTATACTACGATAAATTCAGAATGGGTGAATGACTTGAATATAAAGAAGAAAACTATAAGTAAATTAGGTGAACATAGAATAGTATACTTGTCACATCTTTGGGAACGGAAGTATTTTAAGCCCAAGCAAGAGTTAGAAAAAATAACAAAATGTAAAATAAATCATTTTGGTTACATTAAATTAAAAAGGTTTTGTACAAACAAAACCAATGCAACCAAAATTAGAAGGGAAACAACAAATTTGGAAAAAATCTTTATAACAAAAACCTCTGACAAAGGTCTCATTTCTCAGATTTGTAAAAAGCTAAATAAATAAATTGTACAAAAAATCAAGCCATTCCCCAATTGATAAATGGGCAAGAGACATGAATAGGCTGTTTTCAGATAAAGAAATCAAAGCTATCAATAAGCACATGAAAAAGTGTTCTAAATCTCTTATAATTAGGAAAATGCAAATCAAAACAACTCTGAGATACCACCTCACACCTAGCAGATTGGCTAACATGACAGCAAAGGAAAGTAATATATGTTGGAGGGGATGTGGCAAAATTGGGACATTAATGCATTGCTGGTGGAGTTGTGCCAACCATTCTGGTTGGCAATTTGGAACTATGCCCAAAGGGTACTAAAACACTGCCTGTCCTTTGATCTAGCCATACCATTGCTGGGTTTGTACCCCAAAGAGATCATAAGAAAAAAGACTTGTACAAAAATATTTATAGCCACACTCTTTGTAGTGGAAAATGAGGTTATACCCTTCAATTGAGGATTGGCTGAACAGATTGTGGTATCTGTTGGTGATGGGATACTATTGTGCTGAAAGGAATAATGAATTGGAGGAATTCTATATGAACTGAAATGACTTCCAGGAATCAATGCAGAGTGAAAGGAGCAGAATCAGGAGAACCTTATACACAAAGATAGATACACTGTGGTACAATCAAATGTAATGGACTTGTCTACTAGCAGCAATGCAATGATCCAGGACAATTCTAATGGACTTATGAAAAAGAACACTATTCACATTCAGAGGAAGAACTTGTTTTACTGGTGGTAAAGTCACTACTAGGGGCCTTGGAGCCAGTAACTAGTCTAGCAGGAGATTGGGGTTGGATGTTATCAAGGTTGAGCAACCTCAGCTGGGAATGAACTTGGTATAGGTATAAATTCAAATCCTGGAAGCTAAGTGCCCAGTGAATCTTCACTGCTAGCTGTTAGGCTCCTTTAAGATGTCTGGTATGGGGCCCCTCCCTGCTGAGGTAACTGCCTCTTATTGTCTGAATGGCAGACCAGCAGGAAGTTGGGACTTGAACTTCATGCCTAGCAATGGGGGTTAGGTACAACCTCAACTGAACCTCAAACTGCTCAGTATTCTCTCCTCTTCCCTATTCTCCTTAGCCTTGGAATAATCACAAAATTTTCTGATTAAAGGCTAAGGGATTTATTGAAACTGGGGGAGGAATAGCCAAGGTAAGAGGGCTTAGGTGTTACTAAGCTGATGCTATGGTCAGCTGACTGGTGCTGGCTAAGTTCCTAAGAAGGTCTTGGCAGGCCGAGGGCTGGCTGCCCTTGGCCAGAGCTAAACAGTCTCTGGTTAGTTATTATTTTGATCCTGCAGCTAATCAGTTGAAAGGAAATAGATGTTGTTGGCTTGCTCTTGAAGAAGGTCCTAATAACTAGGCTATCCTTTTTTCCTACGATTCCACCACCCTTCACCACCCAGGGCCCAAGGGGGAAGGTCATGGATAAGTAGGTGATCAGGGTGAAGTCAAGGTAAAACAGAACCCAGGCTTGGTTTTGCAGGGGCACCTGCCCCATGGTGCATGCCATCCTCAAGATTCCATCCAAGTAACTGACAGCTTAGCCTAAGCTAATATTGCAATGCAAAAACCCTGCATTACAAACTCTGGGAGTAGAAACACAGAAAAAAACAACTGTCTGATCACATGGGTTGATAAGGATATGATTGGGGATACTGACTCTGAATGAGCACCCTAGGGTGTACAAATATCAGTAATATGGAAATAGGTCTTGATCAATGACACATGTAAACCCAGTTGAATTGTGCATAGGCTATGGGAGGTGGTGGCAGGAGGGGAGGGAAAGAACATGAATCTTGTAACCATGTAAAAATATTCTAAATTAACTAATTAAATAAAATTTTCCAAATTCCAAAAAAAGAAGAGTTATATGTAAAATAGAATGGACAACATGTAAAAGGAGAATTAAAAGGCCATGTGAGAAATTCAGTCCTTAAAAAACAGAATTGAGCAAATAGAAGTTAATGACTTCACAAGGCATCAAGAAACAATAAAAAAACAAAAGAATGAAAAATACCAGAAAATATGAAATATCTCATTGAAAAAACAACTCATCTGGAAAATGGATCCAGGAGAGGAAATTTAAGAATCAGGACTACCTGAAAGTCATAACCAAAGGGAAAAAAGCCAAGGCATCAGATTATAAGAAATTATCCAAGAAAACAGCCCTGATATTCTTGAACAAGGGAGTAAAATAGAAATCAAAAGAATCTACATATCATCTCCTGCAATAAGTCCCCAAATGACAATTCCCAGGAATATTATAGCCAAATTCAAGACTTCCCAGGCCAAGGAAAAAATACTACAAACAGCCAGAAAGAGAAAATTCAAATATCATGGAGCCCCAGTCAGGATTATGCAGAATCTGGTAGCTTCTACATTGAAGGATCAGAAAGCTTGGAATATGATATTCTGGAAAGCAAGGGAACTGAGTTTACAACCAAGAATGACCTATCCCTCAAAACTTGCTATATTCTTTCAGAGAAAAGTATGGTCATTTAATAAAATAGAAGATTTCCAAGCATTCCTAAAGAAAAGACCAGGCTTAAACAAGAAATTTGATGTCCAAAAACAAAATTCAAGAGAAGTATAAAAAAGGTAAATAAGGAAGAGAAAAAATGTAAGGGTTTCAATGGGGTCAAATTATTTATATTCCTATATGGAAAGATGATATGTAATTCTTAAAAATTGTCATCATTATCATAATAATTAGAGGAGGTATACATAAACAGAGGGAATGGTAATAAGCTATTTAGGATGATATGTTAAAAATCTCTAGGGGTGAAAAAGACAATTGTACTAAGAAAAATGGGAAGAGAGAAGTAAAATGGGGTAAATTATAGCACATAAAGAGGCACAGGGTAGGGAATGCTATTACAATGGAAGGGAGGATGAGGGTGGTGATGTGTAATCCTTAAACCTTACATTCATTGGAAATGCTCAGACAGGGAAGAACAGTCAGATTCACTGGGGTATAGAATCCTATCTTACCCTATAGAGAAGTAGAACTGGAATAAGAAAAGGGGTGGTTGGGAGAGGAGTAATTTAAAGGAAGGAGAAGTTGTGGGGGGTGATTAAAAGACCCTATAAAAGGGTAAGAAGGATAAGAAGGGTGGTGGTGAGAAGGGGAATAATATATGGGAGGGAGAAGGAAGATGATTAAAAGCAAAACACTGGTATGAAAGGAAAGAGTGAAAGGAGAAAGGTCAGGATTAAAAGGGGAAGTCAAAATGGAGGGGAATACACAGATGGTAACCATAATTGTGAATGTAAATGAGACAAACTCACCCATAAAAATATAAGCAGATAACAGAGTGGATTAAAAACCAGAACCCTACCATATGTTGTTTACAAAAAACACATTTGAGGCAGATAGATACACACAGAGTAAAGGCAAGAGACTGGAGCACAGTCTTTTGTGCTTCAACTGAGAAAAAAGAATCAGGAGTGGCAATCATGATGTCAAACAAAGCTAAAGTAAAAATTGATCTGATTAAAAGAGATAAGGAAAGTAATATCTTGATAAAAGGTAGTATAGATAATGAAGAAATACCAGTACTTAACATTTATGCATCAAATGGTATAGAATCCAGATTTTTAAGGAGAAACTAAAGGAGCTTAAGGAGAAAATAGACAGTAAAACTATACTAGTGGGGGACCTCAACCTTCCCCCATCAGAACTAAATAAATCTAAGAAATAAATAATAAAGAAGTAAGAGAAGTGAATGAAATTTTAGAAAAGTTAAATTTAATACATGTCTGGAGAAAATTGAACAGGGATAAAAATAATATACCTTCCTTTTAGTAGCTCGTGGTACAAAAACAAAAATTGACCATATTCTGCAGCATAAAAACTTCACAACCAAATGCAGAGAAGCAAAAATAAGAATTAAGAAAAATAAAAGCACAAAAATAATTTTTTCAGATCATAAAGCAATAAAAATTATAATCAATAAGGGTTCTGGGAAAGACTAATTAAAAATTAATTGGAAACTAAAACAATCTACTTCAAAACAGGTGGGTCAAAGAACAAATCATAGAAACAATCACTTATTTCATTGAAGAGAATGGCAATGAGGAGACAACATATCAAAATTTAGGGGATACAGCCAAAGCAGTACTCATGAAAATTTATACTACTGAATGCAAATATCAATAAAATAGAGAAAAAGTAGATCAATGAATTGGGACTAAATACAACTAAAAAAATCTAGAAAAAAGAACAAATTAAAAATCCTCAATTAAAAACTAAATTGGAAATCCTAAAAATCAAAGGCAAAATCAATAAAATTTAAATTAAAAGAACTATTGAACTAATAAATAAGATTAGGAGCTGATTTTAGGGGGGGAAGGACAAACAAAATAGAGTATTGGTTAATTTGATTAAAAAAAGAAAGAGAATCAAGTTACCAATATCAAAAATGAAAAGGCTGATTTCACCTGTAATGAAGAGGAAATTAAGAAAACTATTAGAAGCTATTTTGTCCAATTATATGACAATAAATCTGATAATCTAGGTTAAATTGATAAAATATTTACAAAAATATAAATTGCCTAGATTAGCAAAAGAGGAAATAGAATACTTAAATAATCCCATCTCAGAAAAAGAAAATGAGCAAGCAATCCATGAACTCCCCAAGAAAAAATTCTGAGGACCAAATGGATTCACAAGTGAATTCCATCAAACATTTAAAAAGCAATTAATCCCAATATTATACAATTTGGCAAAATAAGGAAAGGAGTCATCCTACCAAATTCTTTTTATGACACAAAGATGGTGATGATACCTAAACCAGGGAAACCAAATACAGAGAAAGAAAATTACAGATTTCCTTAATGAACACTGATGAAAAAATCTTAAATAAAATATTAGCAAAGAGACTATAGGAATATGTAATATGTCACAAGGATTATTCACTATAACCAGGTGGGATTTATACCAGGAAAACAAGGCTGCTAATGCTCATTGACTAACAAAAAGGATGAATCCTACCTAGACATCTTTCATTCCTGTTCTCTAGCGGCTTATTTGGACTTAACAATGAAATGGCTAAGAATTCTAGCTGAAAGAATCCTCAGTGGGCATCTGGTCTAATTAATCCCTGAAAAAGAATCCCCAACAGAAACATACCAGACAAAAGGTCATCGGATGGCTAATGTGGAAATAGTTTTACATTATTTTGCATGTATAATTAATATCAAATTATTTGCCTTCTCAAGGAGTAGGGGAAAGGTAGAAGGGAGGAAGAGAATTTGGAACTGAAAATTGATTGACTAATTAATCATTTTTTAAAATGTCACTTGGCTTCTTTAATTAGGACTTTCAAGAAGGAAGAAACCACTACCAAAGGCAGCCTATATCACACTGAGGCACTTCTAACCCTTTTTTTGCATTTAATTTTAATTTTATTTTTTTCTCAATCACATGTAAGCAAAAAAATTGTTAACATTTTTAAATTTTGAGTTCCAAATTTTCTCCCTTCCTGTCCTTCTCACTCTGAAATTTTTTTACTTTTGAAAACTCTTGAAAAGGCAAGGTTCTCTCTCTCTCTCTCTCTCTCTCTCTCTCTCTCTCTCTCTCTCTTTCTCTCTCTCTCTCTCTTTCTCTCTCTCTTCCCTTTTCTCTCTCCCTCTTCCTATCACTCTCCTCCCCTTTAGGCCAACACTCACAAAAAGGCCAGGTGACCCCTACTCACAGCTATTTTACTGGGTTGAAGGTTGGACCTGATATAAATTATACATATATAGTCATGCAAAACATTTCTCTTCTAATCATGTTGCAAAAGATATACAAAGAGTTTAAAAAGTATACATTTGTTTCTGTGTATTATGTACCTAATCAATTCTACTGATCCCCCACTCTACTTCTCAGCCACTCACTCACTCTACTGGATTGTTTTGACAATTACCTCTTTGTAATGCAGTTTGAGATCACATTTTTTTCACTGATTCCCTGCATATTCTTAACCTTTCATTCTTCCAGATGAATTTTATTATTTTTCTAGCTCTATAAAATAATGTTTTGCTAATTTTGTTGATATAGGACCCATTGCTTCCTGGATCCATCCTTGATGTTTTAAGGTCTCCTCCCACTCTGACATACTATCTCCTATGTGCCCTACCCCAACCCTTTCCTTCATTGCCTCCTTCCTGGCCCTGACCAGAGAAAGAGGTGAGATGAGACTGTGACAGGCAGCTATTATTTTGGAGGCTTCTGAGGTTGCCTATGAGTCACCTAGTCCCCAGGGAATGGCTTCCAGAGCCAGGAGAAACAGAGGTGAAAGTAGATCCACCAAAAGAGTGATTTAATATAAGAAAAAAATGGTAGGGTGCCCATATCCCAGCTAGGAGGCCATGCAACCCTGTGATAACTAACGGAGCCAGCTGGATATACAGTCACAAACCAAGGGAATGAGATTTCAAAGAGAAGTCTCAGCATATATATGAGTGGCAGCTCTTATCAGAGGAGTATAAGGACAGGAAAACATCCAAGGAGGGTCCTAGAAGTGGTGAGTGGCTATAGGAAATGAACCAATGACCCCCAAAATGACCTCAAGGACCCAAACTTGTCCCTTTGTTGCTTCCCCACTATACCTCCTGGGGGAGGCCAACTCAGCCCACAGTATAAGCTCAGGGAAAAAAACATCTTTCTTGGGCATTTTAGCATTTAGGGGGAGACATTGACCCAAGGTTTTTACAACAATATAGAGGAAAAGAATGATTAGACTCCAAAACATCAAAAGTGGATGTAGCAAAATCAGAAAGATTGACTGGGACTTGAATAAAGAGAGAACATGCCCAACCCATTCCTTTGTGGAAATGAGAAATCAAGGTGTGACACAGTACACTTCTTCAGGCTTTTACAATGTACTGATCAGTTGTGCTGATTATTTTCCACTTTAAAAAATAGTTATGGAGGCAGTTAGATGGCTCAGTGAATTGAGAGTCAGGCCCAGAGGTAAGATGTCCTGGGTTCAAATCTGACCATGGAAATTTCCTAGCTGTGTGATTCTGGGCAAGTCACTTGACCTCCATTGCCTAGCCCTTACTGCTCATACAGTATTGATTCTAAGATGAAAGGTAAGGGTTTTTTTAAGTTATATGAGATGTCTTTCTGAGAGGAGAAAGGGATATAGAGGGATATTGGTGATAACTATATTGCTATAAAAAAGAAGATATCAATGAAAACACTTTTCAAAAGAATTAAGGAGAGTATTGAAGAACATCAAAGATTGACAAAAATAACAGTTCTTCACCAAGCCCTCCCTCCAAGTGCTCAGCCCTGTATTCTGCTCTGTAACAGAAAAAAATCAGAAATGGATTCTGCCCTTAAGGAGTTCCCAGGCTAACTAGAAATATAATTATATAACATGGAAGATTTTAAAAGAATTAATTAACTATATAAAGAAATTCAAAACAATCTTTGCACTATAGAGTTCAAAGGAACACTAAAGTTCATCTAAGTCCAACCATCAAGCTGGTGAAACAGTTGTGAGTAGGAGTCACCGAGACTTTTTGTGAGGGTTGGCCTAAGAAAGGGGAAGAAGGGAGTGACAGAGAGAGAGAGAGAGAGAGAGAGAAAGAGAGAAAGAGAGAGAGACAGAGAGACAGAGAGACAGAGAGAGACAGAGAGAGTTTAGGAAGAATCAGGAAGCCATCATAGGATCTCAGAATCTCAGAGGTGACAGGGAACTCAGAAGCCATCAAGGTGAACAAATTTCCCTCCAACATCACCCCCAAACAATGCCCACCTAGCCTGTGCTGGAAGAGACCCACTGAAGGAGAGGCTTCTGCCTCCTGAAATCAGCCCAGGAGTCTAAAGTGGCATACTCCAATGCTCTCAAAAGTAGAGATGCCCCTTTTGACCCTAGTCAAAATGTTTCATCAGAGGGGCAACCCCAAGAATGACCCCTGCAATGACTGCTGACTTTGCAGAGCATTGACAGGTGATCCCATTAGTTTGATGGAAGCCTAGAGGCCCTGCCTACTTCTGCCTTTCTTTCCCTTCCTCTTTTATCTGGATTTTATCTTCCACATTTTACCCCTTGAAATTCAAAAAATGTCCTAACAGCTTTCTACCAGATGCATGCCAGCCTCTGTGAGGAGCAGCAGGATTTTAGGACAGCCATCATGCAGTGGATAGAACAAAAGGAAGTGCAAGGTCAGCTGGAAGGTGTCCATCCCCACGCATCAGGAGCACCCACGGCTGATTAATGCCATGCGCCCAGCCCGTTGGGATGTGAAATGAAGCAGTTTGTATACACAGATTCTAGCTATAGGCTCTCACTGCCAAAGTCATTTCGGGCACTGGGTACAACAGACAAATTTAAGAAGTTGGTGCCAACAATTTTTCATTCTGAAATGTCTTCTTTAAATGGGAAAGGTGCCTATTTAGCAGCAACCAGGGAGGTGAGCCCTCCTGCAGCAGCATGTGGTCACAGCCTGGTCACTAATTCATAGGGATGCTTGGGATGGAGGACACATGCTCTCCGTCACTGAAAATGATGATGACTTTTAGAGCGTCTGAGCTCCAGCTAACAACTCGGTGCCCTTCCCTCACAGTTACCCAGGCTTACAGAGTACTGCAAAACTAGATGCATATTTGGGGCAAAGTATCATCTTTGCTCTACTTTGAACTAAAACTTTTGAGGCAGGGACTTTCTCATTCATCTACTACTCCCTTGACCTTAAGCTCATGGAAAGTGGACCAGGGACAGGTTAAATGTCTTGCTCAGAATCATGTAATGAGAATGTGATGGAGAGGGAACTTGAATCTAGGTCTTCCTGATTCCAAGAACAATTCTCTATCTACTATATCAGTTATCTGAATTGACTGAGGTTTTAGTCAAGCATTTGACAAAATATCTCTTGCTATCCTTATATTACTAGATGAAAAGATGGGTTTGGGTGTGTATGAAAATGGGTGTGACATTGACTCCTCCACTTCTCAAACCACATGCTTCAACCAAAATAATGTGGTCTAGTAGAAAGAGAATTCTGAGACCTGGATTCTGCTGTTAGGTCTGCTACTAACTCAATGGGCAATATTGGCATTTCTCTCTAGACTTCCATTGCCTTTTGCCTTGGAACTCTAGATGGGATGCCAAGTCTCAGTCCCTGGCTTACATATGTTTGTTTGTTTGTTTGTTTGTTTGTTTGTTTGTTTGTTTGTTTGTTTGTTTTTAAAACCCTTACCTTACCAGTCTTAGAATCAATACTGTGTATTGGTTCTAACTAAGGCAGACGAGCAATAAGGGTTAGGCAATGGGGATTAAGTGACTTTGGTCCAGATTAAGGTCCAGATTTGAACCTAGGAACTGCTATATCTAGGCCTGGCTCTCTCAATCAACTGAGCCACCTAGCTGCCCCTTGACTTACATATGTTTAAAAGCTTATATATCCTTATCAACCCATGTGATCAGACGTTGCTTACCGCTGCCTTAGAAACACAGGATACATCTTATTCAATCTTCTCTTACTGAATCCTTCCATGAAAGAAACTTCAAGTCTCACACAGCCTGATGGTTTCCTGGCCATGACATCAGCAGTAGGCAATCATTCAGATGTTCCTCAGACCTGGCCTTTTCACAAAGTGGGTCCTTCCCATGAGCCCTGAGACCTGTTTTGGTGATGTTTTTGTCCTAGGATTCCCTAGCAAGTGGGCTGTTCTGAAATATAAATCGGTCTTCCTTGGGGGCAGTGGAGGGCAGGTCACCTCTGGTGAGAGATAAGAATCCACCTGCCTGTCTCACTTATTAAAAGGATCTCCTAATGGGTCCTAGAAACTAGCCTATCTGCAGCTTCACACACCATAAGGCAACATGGTTTGATGGAAGGAACCTTGGACATGGAGCCAGGGAGTCATGGGTTCAAATCCATTCTCAGGTACTTACTAGCTATGTGACCCTCAACAGATCTGCAGCTGTCCCGGTCTTCAAAATCAGGAGGTTGATCTTGAAATCCTCTAAGGTCCCTTCTAACTCTAAAGACTCATCCAGCTATCCACCCAGTTAGTTCAACTTACTATCCCCCCACTCCTCCCCAGAATAAAACTTATTCCAAGGTCCCTTCTATCTTACATGCCTCATCTTCTCCATTAGAGGGAAAAGAACGTTGAGGGCAGCAACTTTTTCATCTTTGTATCTCCAGTTAATCTACAGATTAACATTTAATGGTGCTTCTTTACTCATTCTCTTGCTGCACTTATTATCATTGATCCTATGCCCTGGGTATCCCCTTAAATATTACTGTGTCCTTTGTGGGGCATATTTTTTAATAAAAACATACTGTTTGGGGTATCACTGGGCAGTATGATTCTTACACAAGCCTCTAAGTCCCCAAGACATACTGGGCTACATTGGCACCTCCCAGTTGATGGTGTGAAGGTAATGGATGAACCAGATAGGACATAGCCAAGACTAGGGGATAAATACACAAAGAGGTCTTAAATACAGGATCTCAAGTGACTTAAACTTACACCATTTGTAGCCTTCTTATCACCCTGACCAAGGCCCTGGATTACTGATGCATTGGTTTGTGTTCTCCTAATGGTCTTTGTCAGGGGAGACAGCCAGGAGTTATCCTGTTATTTACCTTGGAAGAGCAAACGAGACAAATTCTACCTATATGGGGCCTTGGAAGAAAGCCCATGAGGTCTGAAAACACAGCCCTGGGAGTGGGCCATGAATGGAAGGGAAAGGGCAGGGTCACTCAGAACTGAGAGAATAAAAAAATAAAGAAATCTGCAGGGAGGAAGGCACATGTCTTCCTGATAGAGCTGATCTCTGGGACACTTTCCCTAGGTTGTTCTGAGGATCAAATGACATCTAAGGTCCCTTTAACATCTCGTGGTGTCATAACATAATGATGTTTGTATCTCCTGGTATGATCAAGAACTAGAGACAAGAAACCTAAATTAAATTCTTGACCACCACAAACTGATTCTGAGCCTTTCTTGGGTAAGTGATTTTGCCTCCTTGAGCCTGTTTCCTTTTCTGTAAAATGGGGATAATGGTACTTTCAGTCCTGAACTACCTTCTACAGCTCTTGTGAGGAAAGTTTCTTATAAAATCTGCAGGCCAGAACAAGCAGAACAAGCTGGTCTCATTTTTGACTCTATCCATGGTCCTAATAAGAATACAATCCCCTTACTCAAGCAATCAGCCTTATGCAGGAAGAGCTAAGCAGAATGGCAGTGCAGAGACTTGCATATTGGTCTTCTCTCTCATTTTGGACATTAGTCTGGATTTGGTCTTTAGCCAGAAACCATAAATCTACATGTGCCTGGGTGACAAGTCTCTGGCCCTGTTTGTGCAGTATAACCTCCAATGGAGTTTGATGGCTTGGTTTGTCCTTCAGTATGATTTGGTTGGGTTAACACCCACCACTTTCATTAGGCTATAAAGTTCTTGAAGCATGTTTTGGGGTCAGTCCCCGACCCTCTGGAGTCCTATTTCTCTAAGAAGAAAAAAGAGAGAGGGCAGCCCCTTTATCTCTAAGCAGAAGCTACAAATTCTCTACTGTCATTCTCTTTTTTTCCCCTAGAAACTCATAGGATGTCAGAGCTAGAGGTACCTGAACAAAAAAACATATCTATAACATTTCAGACAAGTAACTAACCTTTCAATCTTCTTTTGGAGATCTCCTGTGATAGGGAGCTCACCACCTCCTCAGGCAGTCCATTGAACTTTGGGAAATCTTTCTTAAAATCGAACTGAAATCTACTCTGTAAACTCTCCCCATTGCTCTGATTTCTGCCCTCTAGGCAGGCAGGCAGAAATTGAAATAATGTATGCGCAACATAGTGTGAATCTTGAAGAACTATGTAAATGGGAGCTATTACTCTTGTTAGTAAGCCTAATCCTTCTTCCATGGGACAGCCTTTCTAATTCTCGAAGACAGTTGTCATTCATTACTTAGACACTTTCTTCTCTAGGCCATTTTATCCCAAACCCCAATCATCAGTGGACAGTTCCTGGAAGGTTAGGGCAGATCTCTGAAGTACTTGGGCGTCGTATTATCTTATGGATATTGGTCTCTAGGTCTTATCACCCTACTAGACCATAAACTCCCTGAGGGGAAGAACTATAGCTGATATAGATGTCTCTTTCTCTTGGCCAAGCATAGGGTTCTGCAAACAGGAGACAATATATTTTAACCCCTTGCCTTCTGTCATAAAATCAATACTAAATGTTGGTTTCAAGAAAGAAGAGTAAGGTAAGGCACAAGGTAAGGGTTGTGACTGCCCAGGGTCATACAACTAGGAAGTGAATGAGTCCAGATTTGAACACAAGACCTCATATCTCTAGACCTGACTCAATCCACTGAGCCACATAGCTGTTCCCCACCCCCAATATATTTTTATTGAATGGATTTTTCCAAGGAAGCCAGTGAATTAAGGCTACATTGAGAGACATAGTTTAGAGCTAGAGAAGAGACAAAACTATATTCCTCTGCCTGGCCAGACCTTGACTGTAGTGCTCAGTTATGGAGGCCCCATTTTAGGGAAGACATTGGTAGGATGGAGAGCATCCAAAGGAAAGAGTCCAGGATAGCAAATGGCCTCAATTTTTGCCAAAGGATGATCAGTTGGTGTTTAGCATGGAGAGTGAAAAGCGCAAAAAGGACATGATGGCTGTGTTCAAATATATAAAGAGCTTTATTCCAGAGCAAGGGGGAACTTGGAGCATTGGGTGGAAACCTCAAAAAAGAAAGTTGAGGCTCAATATGAGAAAAAACTTCCTAATGATGAGAGCTGTCCATTGTGGATTGACAACTTCAAGAGATATTGGACTGCCTGCCATGGGAGATATTCATGAATGAAAAGACTTAGATATTGTCCTGGGCATTCTTGCTCAGGCATAGGCTGCATGAGCTAGCCACTGCTGTGCTAGATACCTTCTAACTCTGGGATCTCTGATTCTTTTGAATGAATCTCAACTTCTGTTATGCTACAAAGCATGTCTTCGAACTTGATATTCCAGAATCTCTGACTAAGCTAGTTCTTTCCCAGGCTTTCTTCACTTACCCCAGTCCTCCAGTGCTTTGTACCCCCAGTGGCTGGCACACAGTAGGTGTTCAACACATGTTTGTTGACTTGACTTCAGATAGTTTTCTTTAATCAGCCACTATAGTGAAACTCAGTGAATTGAGATTGAAAGGAACTGTATGGAATGGGATATATCTAGATTTGGCTCCTTTCCTCAGTCTCCTTTTCTGGTCAGCATTTCTTCTCTGTCTTCCTCAATACAGTAGAGTTCTCAGTCTCCAAGATGGGTTTTCATTCACAATTCCCCACAGGACGAATCCTTCTGTGATGTAGAAGGTAAGTAATATCATTGGTTCTCAGGAAGAAGCCCTCTTATGTGGTCTGCCATAGACAAACCTAGTAGGCTTTCATTCATTCAGATTGCCCCCTCTACCAGCACTCTGAGCATATCTCTCTCACAAGAGCTCTGCTCTATGGCCTCTGCAACCTTGAGCATCAGCACACAATCCAAGTAAGCACCTTAAGTTGATGAACTTAAGAGATATTTTTCCTAGTATCCAGATTGCTTCGAATTGGGCTACCTCTCATACAAAGGGAATAAACAGTAGTTTTTCCAAGGATGAATAATCAAGATGCTCAAAGAGAATATGTATTCTTTCTACCCCTGAACAGTATTGAATTTGTGATAGTCTTTTAGGTGGAAATCCAATGAAAAAAGTCAGGGGAGAAAAGGAGAGCATAGTATACATTTTACCAGCCTTTTGCAGGTTCATGTTGAATCTTGTATCTATTCATACAGCAGAAGAGATCTTCCAAAAATATTAAGTCCCAAGACAAAAAGACTTTTCCAAAACTCAGTCTCACACCCTGAGATGCTCCCAGGTCTTTAGGTCCCAGTCAAAGGAATATACCTCTAGCTAACTTAAATACCAGCTCAGATCCAATTGGCCACCAGTATTGACCCAGGTCTTGTGACCCTGAGAAAAGCATTTCAGGCCTCTAAGCCTCAGTTTCATCAACTGTAAAATGAAGGTATCAATACTTGTATTATCAATTTTGTATAGTCCTGATGAGGAAAGAAGCCTTTTGTAAGACTAATTCACTATAGGAATAACTGTCAATTATTATCATCATACTGCAATTTCCATTCTAAGAATTCTGCTAGGGTCTTGGCCAGTTTATTCAATTTTGAGTTCCACTCTCTAGAGATAAGATTGACCTTTAGGATTTTCCATTATGCTCCCACTTTCATTCCAAGGACTTAGCTCAAGCCTGTCAACAGCCAACATAATACCTAGACCTACCCCATAGGGGTAAAGGGGTGATGCTGCCCCATTTGATCTGAAGGGAGCATACTCTGCCTCTCCCCTCAAATCAAACTCAGAAGGCTCCCCCTTAAGGCTAAGATGATGGTCTCCCTGTGGACTAGGACAGACTCTGTAGTCCTTCTTGGGGCAACAATGGAAAGAAGAGCTCCTTGGAGGCAAGTTGCTGACCTGGAACACATTGAAAAGCTGTCCCTAATGTTGGCCTGGCTTTTGCTCCACAACACTAGGAATCCCTAGTACCAGCTTCAGCTATGTCTGTCCATCATGATTAAATCTAGTTGTGTGGATAGGCATGGGATTTGAATTCTAAAAACTACAGTGCTAAGGGGCTGCTTCTGGGAGTATCTGGGGTGAGGTGGCAGGTGATAGTGAGAAGATTTAACTATTGAAGTCTGAATTGGCTTCTGTTTTCATATCAAAGCTTTGAGCTGGTAAAAACAAAAGAAAAAATAGTGATTTGAGTTAAAGATAAGTAAGTATCATTGAATCATAGATTTAGAGCTGAAAAGAATCATAGAGACCACTGAATTCAGTCTTCTCATTTTACAGATGAGGCACAGAGATAAGAGAATTACTCAGGGCCACATAGCTTATAAGTTTCTAGAATAGAATTTGAACCCAGGTCTTCCTATATACTGCCCCAATGTGTTCAAAATGCTGGACCCAGATCAAAGATATCACAGGACTCTGAAAGAGTAGGCAAATGTGCTTACTGATCCATTATCAAGGATCTGGAAGAGATCTGGAAGAGAGAAAGAGACACTCAAAGACTAGAGAAGTGCAAGTGCTATCATGGGTATCACAAAAGAATAGGAAATCCAGTCCAAAAACTATAGCCAGTGAAATTAACTCCCGTTTCTGACAAAATCCCCGTGTGTATCATTCAAGCAATGGTTTGATGTCACATAAACATGGAAGTGGCCATTTCTGAGTGCCAGCATAGCTTCATCAAGGACATCGAGCTTCATCAAGTAGGCATGCCAAATTAACCTCATCTTCTTTTTTGGATTGGTGGTTCAGAGGAATGCTCTGCTTATACCTTTTATTGGTCCAAGCTTGTGACTCACCTGTATATAATGAAGTTTCAGTAACACAATTCCTCAGGAAATGCAGATAAGGCAACTTTTCTTCAGCATATACTCTTGGAGAGTTGTCTGGAGCACAAGTGGGTTAAATGACTTACTCAAGGTCATGTAGCCATGCTTCGGTTCCAGCAAAGTATTTGACAAAATATCTTTCTATCTATATTTGCAAACGAAGAGATGGAAACTAGTTTGTAGTAGCGTACTTAGAACTGATTGAACAGCAACAACCAAAGGGCTGTTTTAATAGATCCAGGTCAACTTGGATGAAAATCTCTAATGAAGAGTCACAGAGACTGTCCTTCTTGTGCTATTCAACATTTTTATCAGTTACTTAGATGAACCCACAAAACAAGCTCGACAAATTTGCAGATGATACTTGTAGGATGATATGATAAGAGCACAAGGTGCAGGGGAAGAAGATAAAGAACAAAGCATTTAGATCTAGTAGCAATCATTGAAGCCTGTCCTGTTGATTACAGAGGAAGAAACTGAAGCTCAAAAGGGTTGTTGATTGCCCAAAGTTGCACAAGTAAGAAGTATCTGAGCTTGGATTTGAATCAAACGCTCTGGTTGCAAGTTCAGTATGTTTTCCAGTACATTTCCCAAGCTTTGCCTCAAGTGCTGAGAGCTGCACCCTCTCATTTCTGTTTTCAATACTTGCTTGGCCTCTGAATCTGGGGAAATCTGGCTGGAGGGAATCTTAGAGCAAAGAGCATGACATGCCAGGGCTCAGAGGGACATTAGAATGGAGACTCACTTTGTATCTGCTGCCCCACCTGGTTTCAGCTCCAAAAAAACAAGTTGTCCTTCCTAGGACAAACTCATCACTTCTAAACTCACCAACCATACAGCTAAATCATGTCTTCATCAACTCTTCCCACCTCGGTTTCTTCTTCTCTCTGATTAGAGGGTTGGAAGGTAAAATACTAAACTTTTCCCTGTGCCTTTCTTCATGGAAGGGAGAAATTGGACTCTCAGATCATTCTACCCTGGATCTGCCTGACTTTTACTCCACCCAACAAGATATCCCCACCAGGATACTCCCTGCTCTCTTCTCTCCTTTTGTGTTTTATCTTTCCCTTTAGATTGTAAGCTCATTGAAGGCAAGGGCAATTTTTATTAATTGAATCCCCAGCATTTAGCACAGTGCCTCACCCATTATCAATGCTTAATAAATGATTATTGGAATGGATTATAACACAGAATGTCAAGACAAGGAGGGACCTTGGAACTTACAACAGAATGTGAAAACTATGGAATGCCTTTAAGGTCATGTCCCTTGTTTATACATAAGGAAAAATGAAACCCAGAAAAATGAAATGACTATCCAAAGGTCAACAAATGAGTCAGAGTTAGCATCAAAGGGACTTCCATTGGCAACAGGGAAGAAACCGCCTTCTGAGCATAAGAGGGAAAAGGGTTAGAGCCCAGTTCCAAGAGCCCAAAGTCTCTCTCAGCTCTGAGATTCCATGAGTCTGACTATGAGGGAGACTCATTGTCTCTGAAACAGACGGTTGTCATTGGCATCACCATTGATTGGTCACTCCACCCAAAGGTGTTTTCACAAAAGAGACAAGGTAGAAATCAGCCTCTGAGGTTCTGCCTTGTCCATGCTATACATATTACTCCTCCTTAATGAAGTCTGACCAGCATAAGAGGGGAAGGTCAGCATCTGGTACCTGCTATTTCTAAGGCAGTTGGATACACAGACAAAAGAACAGCCAGACCCAGTGCAGCTCTCAAACTGCCAGATGAGAAAGTACTGTTGCCACTAATTAGAAAACATTGCAATCAAATTCCCAGGGAAAATATCTGCCTCCTTGACACTGTTCATTAATATTTTGATTGAATGCAGTAATCAGAATATCAAGAATGGAGTTCTGGACAATCTGGTTTTAAAACCATTTTCCTTTGCACAATCCTCCTATCCTCTTGGCCTCAGTTTCCCTATCCATAAAGTGAAGTAGGGGAACTGGATGATTAATAATCACAGATTTGAAGCATAAAGAGCTCTTCCCAACTCAACTGCTTCATTTTGAGGAAACTGGGACCCAGGGAGATAAAGTCTGATTTTGTCCAAGTCAAACAGTTGAAGGAAGCAGGATTTGAACCTTTGGTCCTTTTTCCATTATTACATGGGGGCTCCCTTCCTATAGCTTTCCAATTATTCTAGTGCTTTAAGGCTTATGCAGTGCAGCAAGAGTCTGATAAGAGTACAGTCAGATGAGCCAAACACATCTTATTTCTATTTTACAAATGAGAGAGCTGAAAAATGGAAAATCGTAAAATATTCTAGCTGGAAGGGTTCATGGGAATAGTGTATTCCAAACACCTCATTTTACATTGTCCAACAAAGGAGAGTGATTGTCCCTACTCACACGGCAAGGGAATGGTAAAGACAGAATTGGAATCCTGGCCCTCTGGCTCAAATCTTATGTCTTTTAGAATATAGCTCCCACATACTCCTTCTTAAAAAGTTCCCCAAGTTAGCTTCACCTCCAAATATGTCTTCCACTAGCCTTTCAATGGAATCTGAAACATCACCATTAGAAATTCACTTGAAAATTCTGAAAATTTCATCTTACATTTCATCTCATCCTACTATGTTCAGTTGAAGTAGGTCCAGGGGCGAGCTTCCAGCATGGTGAGACACAGGGGGAGTGGTGGAAGGAATTGGGAATATTTGACCTGGAGAAGAGAAGACTTATGGAGGAGATGACAGCTATGGACAAACTGTTGGAGGGCCACCATGTGGAGAAGGAATTAGGCTTTTCCTATTTAGCCTCAGAGAATAGAACTAGACACAACAGGATAAAATGGTAAAGAAGTGAATGTTAACTTGAAGTTGGAAAAATTTTTCCTATTGCACTGTCTAAAATGGGAACAGTTTGGTGGAGGGGTAGTGCTTTTCCTATCATTACATGTATGCAAACAAGCCTGGTGGACCCCTTAAGGGTTTGGGATACTGTTGAAGGAATTCCTTTCTAGCACAGGTCTAAGATTTGGTGATTCTCTGTTTCACTACTGCAAAGTCAGATTGTGAGACTTCTGTTGATGCTGATCAAGAATAATGACTTGAGACCAGAACTGAGACCCACCTCTGCCATCATAGCCCATATTCACTTGAGGAGCTATGCTTGGTTAGCTCTTTCTGTGATTCTGTGACTCCTTCTGCAGTCTATCTGTAAGGTCCGAGCCCTTGGAGGTCTATTTCATATCCATGTTCCCTAGAGAAAGTGGATTGCCTCGACCCATCTTGTCTTCATGGGGACTGCAGAAGCAGATCGGGTGAGGGACCCAACCTGGCTACGATTGCCTTGGATCCTGCCTGTGATGGCAGACTGAGCAATGGCTAGCCTTGCTAGATACATCATCCTTGAATAGTCTCTGCTGAGGCACTTCCCTCCCTCCCCGTTAGGGCACATTAGTAAAGAAGCAGATGATCTTGTCATCAGGGGCCAGCTGGCAGAATCAGTCTGTCAGAAACAGTCATTGGTTTAATGAAATTCTGCAAACATTTCTGAAATTCTTAGCATGTGCAAAAAAGCCCTGTTGTGGAAGGTAGGTCTGAAACAAAGATGAGGGTGATGGAGGTAGGGACAATGTGAATGGTTCTGAATGTGACATTAGTGATGGTGCTGGTGATGGCAAAGAGGATGACCTTGATGACACTGGGGGTCTTTCTTTCGGTGGTATGAATGATGATGGTGATGATAATAATGACAGTAATCCTTTTGACAATAAGGATAATAATGGTAATGATAATAATGGCTTTGGGGGACAACAATTCATTTTCAGAGAGTGTTTTAAAGCTTATGAAATGCCTTCCTTGGGAAAAAAAACCCGGCAAAATAATGTTCCCAGTTCTATTAACGCATTTTATAGATGAAGATTTAAAGCTCAGAGACATCAAGTGAGGAGATTAAGGCCACACAGCTATTAAGTGTTAAAATCACTAATAAGGTGGCTCTGATTATGTCAGATCATGTCTTCTGAAATGTAGCACTCATAATTCCTAGCTGTGTGATCCTGGGAAAGTCACTTAACCCCTATTGCCTAGCTCTTACCACTCTTCTGCCTTGGAACTGATATTTAGTATTGATTCTAAGACAAAAGTTAAGGGTTAAAAAAGAAAAAAAATCTAATAACATATAACCCAGGTCTATGGGTTAGGCCAATGAAAAGAGCATCAATTTGCATCAGAAGGCCATGGGTTTGAATCCTGGCTCTTCTTCTTAATCATTGTATGATATAGGGCAACTCTTTAATTTCTGTGAGTATCCTCATTTGTAAAATTATAGAATTGGATAAGGTAATCTTTAAGTTTCCCTCCAACTCCTAAGTTCTGGAATTTTTTGAACATGAATGCATGAAAGGAAGGGAGGGAGGAAAAGAAGGAAGGAAAGAAAGAAGGGAGGGAGGGAAGGAAGGAAGGAAGGAAGGAAGGAAGGAAGGAAGGAAGGAAGGAAGGAAGGAAGGAAGGAAGGAAGGAAGGAAGGAAGGAAGAGAGATTATAATTTTGACTCATCATCTTTCCAGTAATAGAATCATTCTGATGAAGGAAGAATGAGGGGTAATGGAAGCAATGAATTCCTAGCCTGTCCCTGGGAGTCAGTGAGCAGGGTCACATTTATGAGGTAGGTGTAGGTGTATTAAGGTGTCATGAGGACCTGGGCATACTCATCATGGAAACTAAATCTAATCATCATTATCCGACTACAGATGTACTTTGGGTGACTTACTATTGATACAAGTACTCGCTCCCTTTTCTAAGCTCTTCATTCACAATAGACCTGTGAGAAAAGAAGTATCTCATTAGCCCCATTTTGCAAATTAGGAATCTTAGGTTGAAAAGTATTACTTGATTTGTCCAAGGTCAGACTCAGGTTTCACATTCACATCTAAGACTCTAAGGAAGGAGTTTTTAACCTCTTTTGGTAGCATGGATTCCTCTGGCAGTCAGTTAAAAGCCTCCTCTCTGGTTTTTGCCTACATTCACAATTGAAAATGCTCGATTTTAGTTAGAAGTTAGGGAAAATAAAATCGTCTTTTTTTCCCTGTAAACTCAGGAAGCCCCTGAAGTCTCCCACCAATCCCATCTGTAGGCCCCAAATGAATAATCCCTAAACTAAAGTCAAATCTCTGTGTCCTGTGACTGGAGGTCTCATGTGACTAGATAGCCCTTAAGATCTTTTCCTATTCTAGTCTATGTTCCTATAATCCCAGAAATCAGACACACCTTGTTTTCAAGAAGGGTTTTTTGTTGTTGTTGTTGTTTTTCTTTGTTTTTTTAAACCCTTACCTTCCATCTTAGAATCAATATTGTGTATCGGTTCCCAGACAGAAGAGTGGTGAGGGCTAGGCAGTGGGAGTTAAGTGACTTGCCCAGGGTCATACAACCAGGAAGTGTCTGAGGTCAGATTTGAATCTGGGACCTCCCTTCTCTAGGCCTCACACTCAAGCCACCCAACTGCCTCCAAGAAGTTTTTAAATTGAATCAACTGTCAACATTTTTTCTGCACATACAAGTGTGGAGCACTGTCCTTGATGCTTAACAAGATACTTTAAAAGAACCATGATTTTATTGCATTTCATTGGTTTCCATACCTTCAATGCTTAAAAACTACAGTGATGGGGACAGCTGGGTTGCTCAGTGGATGGAGAGTCAGGCCTACAGATGGGAGGTCCTGGGTTCCAATCTGGCCTCAAACCCTTCCCAGCTGTGTGACCCTGGGCAAGTCACTTGACCCCCATGGCCCACCCTTACCACTCTTCTGCCTTAGAACCAATACACAGTATTGACTCCAAGATGGAAGGTGAGGGTTATAAAAAAGAATACAAATAAAAATAAAAACGACAGTGACTATAAATCCCCTTCCCTGGTGGCCAGTCTTGTGTTAATGAGCATCTCCCTACTTGGCCAGGCTGACTTCAGCTGACAGACATGCAGTGCCTGGCACAGCCTTCAGGATCCCAGGCTCACCTCCACTCCACCATGAGGAATCCGAGGGATCGACAGCGACGGAGAGACAGGTGCAAAATGGGCCGCTTATTAATAAAAAGAGTTGAGGGTTTGAGGGGCCTGTCATTAACCTTTGAGAAAGACCATGATGGACTCCCTCAAACTATCCTTCTGGGCTCCTGGTGGAGACAGATCCTGGGCTGGAAGAACCATGGAACTGACTCCAGAGAGTAATTTGATCAACTTATATTCCATTAAAGGTTGGGCCCTGAACTTTTTCTCAATATCCCATTTTCCTCCATGTCACTTTTCTGGACAAAATCGTACAGATTTCATTTATAAAATGATAATTCCCCCAAGTGCATAGCCATTCAGATCATCACTTCCACTTGGAAGCAATCAAGCTTTCAGAACTCCTAATCCAGATTTGGTAATTATTCATCATCATTACTAATAAGTCTATTTATTTGAAATGTCATCTCCTTAGTCATCTTACCCATCATGGGGAGAATGGGCCAATTGGTTGAGCTCCAACACAATTTCACTTGCAAATTCACTGAGTGATTGGGGATATTTTGGGGTTTTGAAATTTCCAAAGAAAATGCGAGTTGTGAATCGCCTTTCGGACCATGATATAGTTAAAACAAGCTCTCGTTTCATCTTTGTTCTGCAAATTTACAAAATGTTTTATCCTAGGAGAGAATTACTCTGGGTCCCGTAGTCCCACAGTGCATAGGAAATGCAGTTGGGTCTTAAGTTTGGAAAGGAAATACAGAGTTAACGTCTAATTAATCAACTTAGCTTCGATGCTGAGACCTGCTTCGTCAGATGAATGGAAGCAGACCTGGAGGATTGGGGGCACTACACAGGACCGATCTATGAGGATATCGTGACTCTTTGTAAATCACATAATCCAGGCCTTTAAATTTATAAATTCATAAACTGGGGTCCAGATAAAGGAAGTGACTTTTCCAAGGTGTTTCAGCTAGTAAATATCAAAGTTAGGAGTCAGGGCCAAGTCGTTTATCTACAAACTCATTGTTGCACACCATCATCTCTATCATTTGAGAAGACAAAGTTGCTATATTTGGAGTCAAGAGACCTTGATTTAAATCTTACCTCAAACACTGACTTTCTGTCTAACCATGAAAAAGTCACTTAATTTCCCTGAGCCTCAGTTTCCTTATCTGTCAGTCCCTAGCACAGTATCTTGTACACATAGCATTAACAAATATTTCTTCAGTTGAATTTAATGAGCTAAATGGGTTGGAAGGTTGGCCATTGGGGGATTCAAGGTTATGGTCATAATAACTCACAAAGACAGTCTGCTGTGACATAGAGTTGTGATTTCTAGTGGTAGATACAATATTCACGATGATGAAATCACAGATTTTTTTTTTAAGTCAGATTACACTTCTCTAATCCATTAATTTATCTAAACCTGTTGGGAAGCTGTTTGTATTTTTAAACTGTGGAGCCCAGTAGGTGAGAGGTGCTCTGAGTTACCCCCTGGTCTCCACTGAATTACCTGCAGAATTGAGGCCAGACTTAAATGACTTTCATTGTTTTGATTGTCTGCTTCTCTTAGACCTCTGTCTGACTCTCTCAGATCGTGAGCTTCCACGGCAGTGGGATGTCCTCAGCCTTGTCTCTGCCTGCTGAAATCCTAGCCATCCAAAAGACTCAGCTTAAAGATTCCTTGACCCAGAATGCCCCTTTTCTCCATGTACTCCAATTCTAGTATCTGCTTAAGGACTTTGTGTACTTGGAAGTCAAATTTAAATGTCCCTTCTCCAGAAAGCTTTGATTACAGCCTGGGGTAGAGGAAAGAACACTTGAATTGGAGAGGACCTAGGATTTGATCTTTGCTCTGAATGACCCGGGGAAAGTGGCTTTGATGCTGGAAGTTTCAGTTTCCTTATCTACAAAATTGAAGGAGGTTGGACTTCGGTTATTGTTCAGTCATGTCTGACTCTTTGTGACCCCATTTGGGATTTTCTTGGTAAAGCTACTGGAGTGGTTTACCATTTCCTTCTCCAGCTCATTTACAGATGAGAAAACTCAGGGGTACGTGACTTGCCCAAGGTCACACAGTTAGTAAGTGTCTGAGACTGGATTTGAACTCTGGTCTTCCTGACTCCAGACTCAGCACTCTATCCACTGAGCCACCTCACTGCCACCAGGGGAATGGACTAGATGATATCAAAGGTCTCTTCCAATTCTATCTCCCTCCGGACCTCAAACAGCACTCACTCTGATTGTTCTTCTCTTATGCCCTTATTCTATCAGATTGTGTTAATTTAGAGGCTGCTATATTTGTGTCTTAGTAACAGTGCCTAGGGTAAATTTTATTTCTTCCTAAGCACAGAGCTCACAACTGCACCAGTGATTGATAAATATTTGTTGAGTAGAATAATAACAATAGTTGTCATTATTATAGGACTTGCTGGTTTCCAAAGGACTTTATATATCATGTCTCATTTGAAGTCAACTACAGCCCCATAAAATAGGTTCTACAGATTCTAAGCCCATTTTGCAAACAAACAAATAAATAAATAAATGACCTGAGTTTCAGAGGGGCAAAATGATTTGCCTATAGTACATAGCAAGTCATGGAGAGAAACAGGATTTGTGTCCTGAACCTCCTCACTCCACCCTCTGCAGTATACTGTCTGTCCTAGAAATGTTTTAATAAATGAGACCCAAATTTCTCACCAGCACATGAACTCAGTTTTCTAGCCTAAATTAAGCCTTACATGAACTCATCTCTTTGAGCCTCATTGTCCTTTTTTTGTAAAACTGAGATAATATTTTGCACTGTTAAGTTCTATGAAAACATGTTTTGCAAATCTTAAATTATAATAGAAATTGGAGTTATTATCATCATCATGATCATGTCACCAAATGTGATGGCACAATCTAATCAAATGGATGTGGGGGGCAGCTGGGTAGCTCAGTGGAGTGAGAGTCAGACCTAGAGACGGGAGGTCCTGGGTTCAAACCCGGCCTCAGCCACTTCCCAGCTGTGTGACCCTGGGCAAGTCACTTGACCCCCATTGCCTACCCTGACCACTCTTCCACCTATGAGACAATACGCCGAAGTACAAGGGTTAAAAAAAAAATGGATGTGTAGGGAGCTGTCCATCCAAGCTGCCATCTTATTCCTGCAGATGGCCCTAAGACATGTTCAATTCATTCATTCAATAAACGTTTATTAAGTGTCTGTGTGCTGGACACTGTGCTATTCACTGAGAACACAAAAAAAGATAATAGTCCCTGTCCTCAAGGAACTTCCAATCTAATGAATTTCAAAAGCTATTGAAAAATCAGATCAAATGATCTCTGTGGTGCCACCTCAAAGAGCTATTGTTCTGGTGGAACTTTTTTCTCCCAATAGCACCAACACTGTTTGATTTCTGGGCATTCTATGCCCTTTCCCAGGACTCTTCTGACCTGGATTTCTATCTCCTGAGCCAACTAGCTGCTCCCCTCAACAGAAGTTTTTGAGGCAGGCTAAACACCAAATTGCCCTGGATAAATTTGAATCTAAACCACTGAACTAAGTTCCTGGAATTCCTAGTTTTGTCTAGAGACTAAATACACAGTACTGATTCTAAGATGGAAGGTAAGGGTTTTTAAAAATAAATCTTAAAATATGGGATTCCTAGTAGAGCTGGTAATGGAGGAGGGCCAGAGAATATGAGCCTTGTTACTCATGAGTAGTCCAAGGGTATTTTGAACAGTGCAGTACTAAATGCAGAGAGTTTGTGAGATGCCATGTGTACTCTAAGCCTTTAAGGACCAGGTACCAGGCAGATCATCCCCTGAGGCAAAGCCCCTATGGTCCCTAATCTCCCTTTCCTCGCCCTGAAAATCCTTTGCTAGAGCTCAGATGCCTAAGGATCTAATGAAGTACCCTGGAATTCATTCTGCTGGCAGGGTGCCCAGGCAGATATGCAGTATGCAGTGATGTCACGTATCCTAGTGCTCTCCGTGCACAGCACAAGTGACCTTTCTTTTTTAACAGACAATATTAAATTCCACCTTGGAAAGCCAGCTGGGGGACAGGTGGGAGGAATGGAGGAGGTCCCACAGCCAGCCCCAAGTCACCTTAGCAAGTCAAGACCCAGACCCAAGGTACTGCTGCTCTCAAGGAGCTCAGAAAACCCAAGTACCTGTGTGGGATCCTTCCCTCCCTCATTATGTCACCTTGGGAAAATCTCATTCATTCTCTGGGACTCAGTTTCTTCATCTTGTAAACTGAAATAATCATCTTTAAGCTGTTGGCTTCATAGGACTATTATGAGATTAAAATGAGATAATGTGTGTAAAGAGTTTTCAAACAACTTTCAAATACTATGTAAATGTCAGCCATTATAATTATTATTATCATTGTTCTCATTCTCAGATTCTATTTAACAAAGTTCCAATGGAAATAGTCCTGGAAAAGTCATACTATTCTACTATTGTTCTTTCACATTTAATGTTCTGCAACCAATTACACAGGTAGGCAAAATAACAAATCTTTGTAACTGAATAAAAGTATTGGGATGGAAATGTACCTTCTGGAGAATCCCTGAAAGCCTCATTGATGCAATACCAGTATCAAGCAACATGATAGCCAGTAGGTGGCATAGTGGCTAGTGCACGAAATCTAAAATTTTGACCTGAGTTCCAGTACTATCTTAGATACTTAGCCATATGCCCCAAGGCAAGTCACTTAACCTCTCATATCCTCAGTTTCCTCCTGTTAAAATGGAATTAATAATAGCACCTGCCTTCCAGGGTTATTGTAAGGATCAAATGAGATAGCACTGACAAAATTACTTTACAAGTCTTAAAGCACTATGTACACTATCTATGTACTATGTACTTAAAGTTTAAAATACTATGTACTTAAGTACTTTAAGTACTTAAAGAACTATGTACACTATCTACACTAGATGAGGCATAAAGAAGGGCAATGTATGCTCACCAGAACTGTAAGGGAGGAGATCCATCCCAGAGTACAAGTCAATCCAATATTTCCTATGGATAGTGAGGTCCTCCAGATGTTCCTATTTGCATAGGACAGCATACTGATTTCATTGAGCCCTAGAGTATTACAGATACTCTAGAAAGAATTCCATAGTCCCTCAAAAGAATTTGGTTTAACCATCTAGAAAGGAAAACCAAGTGGATGAAGAGTTTCTATTGATCAATTGGACAAACAATCTCTAGAGCAGTGGTTCCCAAACTTTTTTGGCCTACCGCCCCCTTTCCAGAATTAGTATTACTTAGCCCCTGGAAATTAATTTTTTTTTAATTTTAATAGCAATTAATAGGAAAGATAAATGCACCTGTGGCCATCACCATTTCCCTGGATCGCTGCAGCACCCACCAGGGGGCGGTAGCACCCACTTTGGGAATCACTGCTCTAGAGCTTTCCATCAGTGACCATATCTAGGACAGAGAGCACAGATGGACTCAGAATTAAACTGGAAGGGGAAAGGGGGCTAGATTCCCATCAAGAGATTGCAAACCTCCTTTAATGGCTCCAAGTTTCTCTGAGAAGCAAGCATCATCTTTCTAATATTGATATTCTACTGATTATATTGGATGGCTCTGAGACATGGAATCTCATACACTGAAGAACTGAAAATCAATATCACATAGAAGGAGATGGAGATACTCATGATGGGTGAAAGCAGGCTGTGACATGCAACCAATGAGGAACTTTGTCAGAACAAGACAGAAGAGATGTCATCACGGAAATGTATGATGGCTAGTCTTGTGACAAAGAGTGGGATGGCAAGGACAGCCTTACCAGTATATGTCAGGAAGAAGATATACAGCCTATTGGCTGGAATCTCTCAGGTGAACCTAAAAGCAAGATGAGTAGACATGGATAGGCTGTGATCATTGAAGGCAACTTCCAAATTGATAAGAATAGAATCCAATAGAATACTCAAGAGTCTTGGAACATACAAACACCTAAAGCAATGAGCTTTCAAAAATTCTGTAAGACATACAGCATTAATTGTTGTAAAATGCTATAGAATGAGGTGTACATAGCAAAGCACTCCAGGATCTTTGCCAAGAAAACCCAAAATGTGGTCACAAGGAGTCAGACACAAGTCAAACACAATTGTAAATGACTGAACAACAATGAACATAAGTCCCAGAATGTTGAAATTATTTGCCCATGGTCACACAAGTAGTCTAAGAGGTAGGATTTGAACCCAGGTCCAATTGATCTGAGCTCCAGACCCAGTGGATTTCCTCAATCCAATCCACTGTTACAAACTTTTATTAAGCACTCTTCAATGCAGTAAGTGCTATGCTAAGCCCAAGGCTGGCACGTTTCAGTACTGTCCTTCCTCTTCTCACTAGATGAGAAAAGGAAGCATCACTTCCTCTATGTGTTGGTGCCAGAATACCCCCCACCCAGTCCCTCTAAGAGTATTCAAATATAAAAAGGGGTCTGTTTATTACTGGCAAGATCACTCTTCTAGAAACTCCATGTTCTGGGGATCAGGTGCTGGGATCCTGGAGATATCCTTCTTCATGAAATCAATATCTGTCTTTTCTTATCTAAAAAGAGTTTTAGTGGCACAGTGAAAAGCACTAAACTGGGGGTCAGAATTCCTGAGTTCTAGGCCCAACTTTACCACTGACTACTTGGGAATGGGGGGAGGGAGGGGAAATGTTTTGCTCATCATTGTATAATGGGAAGATTGCATAAGATGTCTTCTGTGGCCATGATGAGTAAGGCTGCCTTTGATAGAATTCCCATGAAAAGTAGAGCTGAGGGTATGTGTGTGCCTGTGTACATGCTCATGTGTGCTTCGGGTTTAGAAGCCTTTGCTTTGGTTTCCTTCAATAAAACATTTATGTATTTGACCATACTCCCCCAGGAGCAGCAGTAATAGTTGTTCCTGTTCATGAACCACAGTTGGTTTAACCTGGTGGGTTCCAGGGTCATTGAAGCCATTTTAATTGATGTGATAGAGAAAGGAGAGAGACTTAAGGCAGAACAAAGACTTTCAGCTTTTTTTGATGAGGAATGGGTTGCTGTAGAAGGTTTCTTTTTTTTCATTGTTCAAAATCTATTTGCATATTATTAATATTTACAATAGAGTGATCCTTTAAAGTCAACATCCCCAATCATATCCCCATCAAACCATGTGATCAGTCATGTTTTTCTTCTGCATTTCTACTCCCACAGTTCTTCCTCTGAATGTGGATAGCATTCTTTCTCATAAGTCCCTCAGAATTGTCCTGGGTCATTGCAGTGCTGCTAGTAGAGAAGTCCATTACATTCTATTTTACCATAGTATATTAGTCTCTGTGTACAGTGTTCTCCTGGTTCTGCTCCTTTTGCTCTGCATCAGTTCCTGGAATTCCTCCTGTTCATCATTCCTTTTAGCACAATAGTATTGCATCACCAACAGATACCACAATTTGTTCAGCCATTCCCCAGTCAATGGACACTCCCTCATTTTCCAGTTTTTTGCTACCACAAGGAGCGGGGCTATGAATATTTTTGTGCATGTATTTTCCCCTATTGTCTCTTTAGGGTACAAACCCAGCAGTAGTATGGCTTGATCAAAGGGCAGACAGTCTTTTAAAGTCCTTTGGGCATAATTCCAAATTGCTTTCCAGAATGGTTGGATCAATTCACAACTCCACCAACAGTGTATTAGTGTCCCAGTTTTGCCGCATCCCCTCCAACATTTATTCCTATTTTTGGCTGTCATGTTAGCCAATCTGCTAGGTGTGGGGTGGTACCTCAGCATTGTTTTGATTTGTATTTCTCTAATTATGAAAGATTTAGAATATTTTTTTCATGTGCTTATTGATGGTTTTGATTTCTTTATCTGAAAATTGCCCATTTATCAATTGGGGAATGGCTTGATTTTTTTGTACAATTGATTTAGCTTCTTATATATTTGAGTAATTAGACCTTTGTCAGAAATTTTTGTTATAAGGATTTTTTTCAATTTTGGTTGCACTGCGGTTTCCGAGAAGAGTGATGTACAGATGGGGTTCTAGTAAGATTTTACCGATAGCTTCTGTAGGATGACTATTAAGGAGAAACACAGAGACCAAGCAAGAAAACAAGAAGCAGAAACAGCAGATTCTGGAGACAAGACTTTAGGCAGCATCTTTAGCTCCAGTATAGTCCTTCTTGGCCACAAGGACTGCTTTCTCCACCTGCCTCTACCTCAAAGAAAAGAAGAGAATGACAAAATTGTAGGCTAGGGAGGGACCTGCCCCAGGAGAGGAGGCAGAGCTCTACTCATCACTGGGGCTGATCCTTCTCCTTTGGCTCCTGAATCTAAACCTCCTTCTCATCACCACCTCCCTCCCCAGGACCTTGCTGGATTCATACATCACCTCCTTTCTTGGACATATCTTTCACATCTCTGCTTCCTTCTCATCTGGCTACTAACATAGTTAGAACTCCCTGATCCTAAAAGAGATTTCCTTTGATTCTTCCCTCCCATCTCTCACCTGTTCAGAAGTGGCATAAGTGGTACAGTAGAGAGAACTGGGCCTGGAGTCAGGAAGATCTGAGTTCAAATCTAGTTTCAGATACTCAATAGTTGTGGGACCCTGGCAAGTCACTTAGCCTCTGTTTGCCTCAGTTTCTTCAAAATGGGGATTATAATAGCTGTTGTGACAGTAAAGTGGGACAAAATTGTGCCTAGAACACATTAGGTGCTGAATAAATGCTTGTTCCCTTCCCCCTTCACAATGAAGTGTACTAAAGTGTAAGAAATGAAGTCAAAGGAGAAATCAGATAATAATGAAAACAACAATTGCTAGCATATGTATAATAATTATATAATAATATGTATGTAATGATAGTTATAATGTATATAAAACATTATCATTTACAAAGAACTTCATATGGATAATATTTGGGGAGGGAGAAAGCCCTGACAGCTATTTTCTATCTGCTGCCCTCTCTCCACTCACCCTTGGATGATCATCTGCTCCCCCAACTTGATCTGCCACCTGGATGATTCCATATCTCTTGCTTTAATGTGTTTTGTGTACTCCAGACACGGCCCCTGCCCCCATTCCTGGTGGCAAGGTTGGTGCCACCATCGTCTCATATTCATGAGTCCAGAACTAAATTCATCCCCTCCCCCAGCTAAATCTGTTGGCACCATCCTTTCCATCAACAGGACTACCATCGTCATCTCCCTTGTCATAAGCTTGGGGCCATCTTGGACTCTCTGCTTCCCCAAATTTCTGTCTCATTGGCAGTGCCTATCATTTCTGCCTCTGGGTCACCAATCTGTGTCCTCCTTTTTATCCTCCCAGTCCCAGCCCTCCTTTCCTCCCATATGCCCTAGAGCTTTATAATAATTTCTTGATATTTCATCTGCTTCACCTCTCCCTCCCCTCCTGCACATGATGGCAGGATCATCTTTGGTATCTAATACCACTCCTCAGTCTTAAAAGGAGTAAAAAACATGGGATTTGGAATCTGATGATCTGGGTTCAAATCCTACCTCTTTTTTATAATTTGTGTGACCTTGAACAAGTCTCTTCCTTTTGCGGAGCCTCAGTTTTCTCCTCTGTAAAGTGAGGTTTGTTATGCCAAATGACCTCTGGGATCCTCTCCATCTCTAAATCTGGAATCTTGTAAATCTGCTCAGTCTTTTCCAGAGTGGCTCTCTCATCTCATCCTCCCCTTCAGTCTCCCATATCTTGCTTGTGCAATCTTGAGTCTCATAATATTAAAGTATCCCAAATGCTTCTGTCCCAAATGGCTCAAGTGGTTTGGGAGGGTTCCCTCATTCTGGAAAAATAAAGCCAGCTCTAGAATCCCAAGCTCATGACCAAATAATCATAGAGTCTCCCAACCTCTATGGTGTCTCTGGGTGCCCCCACCCATATTATCAGTGAATCTTTGTTTATTTTTCTTCCCCTCACCCCACTAGAGGAACCAAAGGAAATAAAAAGATACAGAAAGTGACACCTGACTCAAGAAATGAGAATAATTCTGCCCAAAACCAGGTCTTCCATTCCTTACGGGCTAGCCTTAAATTCTATGAACCAGGACTTTCTCTATTCCTATCCCTACCAATTATTAGCTAGGTGATTTCTAAGTCCCATTCCCTCTATGGACCTCAGTTTCCTCTTGTGTAAAACAAAGGTATACTCAGAGTCACTTTCAGCCCTGAGATTGTAGGACTCCAGAAACTGGAGCAAACAGGCTTCCTGCTGCTCCCTGCCCTCATCCAGCGAAGGACAAACAGGTCACCAGCTCCAAGATTTCATTTTAATAAGCATTCTCTGGAACACCAGGCCCCCCAAAGTTCAGAAATCATTGTACATGAAAACACGTCCTTGAGGGACATGTATGTATATCAGAAGAATATTTTAACAGGCAAGAATAATTTATTTTTATTATGGTTTTAAAATGCTCTGAACTCCAAGCATCTGGTTCTTTGTAGAGACATTGGCTTCCCAGCACAGGCAGCCAACAGAGCTCAAAGGAGCCCTAGTTCCACAAGGCACCAATTACCCACCTGGCCCTGAATGCAGCCCCAGATGTTCCACACTGCAGGTACAGGTGTCATAGGGAGACTGTGGTTGCAGCATCCTCCTAAACAAAGGAGGATCTCAGGAAGGCAGTGCAGGCTTCTATTTCTCTCCTCCCCACTCCACCCACCACCCTGCCCCGTGTGTGTGTGTGTGTGTGTGTGTGTGTGTGTGTGTGTGTGTGTGTGTGTTTGTAAATGCTATACCATAACAGCTGGAAGGGATGTCAAGAATCATCTAGTCCACATCCTACCAGAAATGTGAGTTCCTTTTCTGATAACCCTGACAAGGAGCCATCCAGCCTCTACCTAAAATCTTCCAATGGTGGGGAATTCTTTTTAATCTGAGGTAGATCATTCCATATATAACTGAAACACAAAGTCACGTTTCCCCTCATATATCAAGTTGAAATCCAACTCCCTCCAACAGGATGAGCCTTCAGGAATATTAACTATCATATGGATGGCTATGGGATGTCACCAAGGTAGCACCATGTGGAGCGTAATGCATCAGCACAAGGTAATATAAAGAGAGGAGGTTCTAAGAGACCTCACCGAATCATACTGGTAAATATTTAACAATTGGCTCTCCAGGGACGAAAATGTACTTAAGACATACTTTTTAATAATATTTTATTTTTCCCCAATTACATGTAAAAATAATTTTTAACATTTGTTTTTTGAACTCTCTCTCTCTCTCTCTCTCTCTCTCTCTCTCTCTCTCTCTCTCTCAGCCCTCCCAGAGGCTGTAAGCAATCTGATCTAGGTTATACATATGCAATCATATAAAACATATTTCCATAATAGTCCTTTTGTGGAACAAAACTTGAACAAAAAAATGAAGAAAGTAAAAGATAGTCTGCTTCGGTCTGCATTCAGACTCCAGCAGTTCTTTCTCTGGAAGTAGACAGCATTTTTCATCATGAGTCCTTTGGGATTGTCTTGGATCATTGTTCTGCTGAGAATAGCCAAGTCATTCACAGATGATCATCGTACAATATTTCTGCTCCTGTGTACAATGTTCTCCTGGTTCATGATATACTTTTAAGTTTAATCTGAATTACTTACATTTTCCATCACTTTCTTAAATCTTGTTAGCCAACAAAACAATGAATGAAGCCCCGTTTTGTAATGTTTGCCAATTTCTGAGGTATAAATGTGCACCTTAAAAAATTCAGCAATTAACTTTTACAATCTGGTATGAACTGGCTCTAATACAGCCTGGATCTCACCCTCTTCCACTGAGACTCCACAGAAGACATCATTCCTAGGTATGAGGAAGACTTTCAACAGACACATCATCCTGCTTTATACCTCTCTTAACCCTAAGGATCAGAAGATACTGGAGATTATTTCAATAGTTGCATCTATCGAAGGATCTTTAAAAAGATACTCCTGATTGGAAGACTCTTCAAATCAATGTTTTGCTTTATTGGAGCAAATTTCTTTTTTCTGTAACCAACACATCAGGATCTAGCTTCTTCTGACACAGTTTGTCAATTGTGGGGCTATGACAATGAGGTCTGAAGAAGATTGTTGGGATGGCCCTGCCTTCTCGTGATCTTCTCATGTTCTAATCAAGGATATCCTGGATCTTAATAGAGGCCAATTTCCTAAAGATTTTATACTGATAAGGAATTCAACTTATTTCAAGAACTGATTGAGCTCCTCCTATGAGCCCACATTCCAGGCACTGTGCTAAGTACATGAGTTACAAAAACAAAAATGGAAAATTCTCTGCTGGCAACAAACTTTGATGGGGAAACCTTTATTCTTTTTATAATAAAAACAAATACTATATATCTACATATAGTTTATATATATATAAGGATGCTGAGGCTCTGAAATTATGCTCTACAAATAAGTGACAGAGAAAAGACCTGAACATAAATAATCTAATTCCACATCAAATGCCTCTTTATGGCACTGGCAGCTAGGTGGATAGAACACAGGGTCCGAAGTCAAGAAGATGACAATTCAACTTCAGATACTTCCTAGTTATAGGACCCTGCCTTCCTCCCTTTCTCCACTTGTAAAATGGGGGTAATAAAGCACCACAAAGTTGATGGTAGGATCAAATGAGATAATATTTGCAAAATGCTTGGCAAATGCCTGTTTCTTTTTCTTCCCCTTCCCTTTCCACTACAGGATGATGTCTCTATATTACCCATGCAGGATAACATAATTTCATCTTTATCTATCTCCCCTCTAAAAAAATCCTAGTTTAATGGCCCATCATTACTTGGAGATGACTTCAAAACTAGTAGAGGGCAAGTGTCTGTAGGATCTAATTTAATTGCTGGTCCTCAGAATATGAGCTCCTTGTCTAATGATCAATGGATAAGTCAACATACCAATGGAGGAATTACATTATCTCATTGCTGATTCTCTTGAAATAAACAAAACCAGATCTAAGGACATTTCAGGTAAGTGGAACAATAATACGAAGGTTCTCCTTGGAGAAGCAAAGAAAGCATTTGGCTGAGTTTGTTTTGCCATTTCCCTACGTCAGTGATGGGCAAACTATGGCCCTCAGGCCAGATGGGGGGGAGGCGCCCTGAAATGTTCTATCAGGCCTCAAGACATTATTCCTAATCTGACGAATCCAATGAGTAGGATACAATACAACGAAACTTCAAAAGAGTTGCCTTAGAAATAGACTGACATGGGGGCAGCTGGGTAGTTCAGTGGATTGAGAGCCAGACCTAGAGACGGGAGGTCCTAGGTTCAAATCCGGCCTCAGACACATCCCAGCTGTGTGACCCTGGGCAAGTCCCTTGACCCCCATTGCCCACCCTTACCATTCTTCCACCTATAAGTCAATACACAGAAGTTAAGGGTTTAAAATAAATAAACAAACAAACAAACAAACAAATAAATGAATAAATGAATGAATGAATATAAATGAATGAATGAATGAATGAATGAATGAATGAATGAATGAATGAAAAAATAAATAAGAAATAGACTGACAGATGAGCATTTCCTTTCATTTGGCCCCTCTTTAAAAAGTTTGTCCATCACTGCCCTAAGTCATCATTTCATGGAATATTTGGCACAAAATACTTTATGCCAAAAAAAACCACTATGAAGGTAATTCTAGTTTAGGTGTCAATTTCTCTGGCAGAATCAAAGATGTAAGGTAATAAGACCCTTGAATTAAATTAAAATATACCTTCAAATGTAATGACTTCATTGCAAAGGTGAACATAGGGAAGAAGGAGGAAATATTCTGGATAAGAGGGTTCATAATACAAAACAAGAGGCCAAAAGCTTAAGATGACCCAGAAGGTTCACTCTTATGGATATTTTGTTTTAAGGTAAAAGGCACTGGATGTGACAAAAATTAAGCAACACTACAACTGTTTTAATCAAATTTGTATTTTTATTGGTATAGATAATTACAGATAAGGGAGTCCCCTTTCTTAATACAAATCACCTGACTGTTTATGCTTTAAAAATGGGAAATGGACAAAGGAAAAGACAGTGTCTCTTAATTACCACAACAAAAGGGCCAGAGTTTCAGAAACTCTCTCAGCAACAAAGTACAAGACTCTTGTCAAAAAAGAGAAGTGGATATAAACTCCCAGGCATGGAGACAAGAGAACCTGACTTGAAATCTGGTCTCAGACACTTCCTAGCTGTGTGACCCTGGGTAAGTCACTTAACTCCCATTGCCTAACCCTTACCACTCTTCTGCTTTGGAACCAATATACAATATTGATTCTAAGATGAAAAGTAAGGGTTTTAAAAAATAAAAAATTTAATTTAATTTAAAAAAAATAAAAGAGATAAAACTCAAGGAAAGCACCAATTTAGAACATACAATCATTTGCAAATTGTTGTAAATATAATAGAAGAAAATTAAGAACAATGTAGCCTCATAATACAATGTAGAGCAGTGGATGATCTGTCAACATTTCTATAACAAATTATTCTTATCACCCATCACATTAATGACAGAGGAACAAGCCACCATAATTTTTACTCTAACATCTCAATCACTGGAAGGATACAGGCCACTAGAGAATACAAAGTCAAGAAAGTAACGAGATCAAACTAAGAGTACACAGAGTACATTTCTACTGGAAATGATACCATTTCAAGGCAATAAAAACTTGGTTCTCAAGATATCTGAAAGAAGGAAAGATACCAAAAGATTGGGGAAATTATTGAGAGTATGTATTAATTCAGGAAGGTGATTAAAATGACATTAGTAGCAACAGACCCAGGTATTTATTTTCTCATCTTTATCAAATCTTGATGAATATGGCCTATGCATGATCTGAAGGTATCCTTGAAGAAAAAATGAGAGAAATAAAACAGACCAGTTTTTGCAAATGATTTTCTAAAAATAATAATAATATTTTCTTACAGTAGTGTGATTAACTGAAAGATATAGCAATTATGAAATCCTCTTGTTTCTCTTTTGTTTATATCATGTATAATTGTTGTTTGACTATAAACAAGCATTTGATTTCAGTTCAGCAAAATGTGACTTTAAGACAAAGAGATGTCAATGTGCATTCCATGCATATGGTCCTATAAGATTCCTTGATGGGCAACCACAGGGGGAAAATGATGCTCTGATTTTCAGTAGCAAATAAGATAAAAAAAATGAAAAAGGATGTATGCCAAATGTATTTACCACTCTCGAGGAACTCATATGCTGAGTTCAAAAGGAAAATGAATTTCCTATAGATGTTGAAGATTTTGCGATGCTCCTACTTGGAGAAGGCATTGTGCTTATCAAACCAGGCTTCAGAAAACTACTGTCTCTCAAATAAGATCCATGGTTACTGAAAAATGGTCAGCCAGTCAACATGGGAAAAACCAAATGGATAACAAAGGCCTACTGTCCAGGCTATGGCCTACAGTTGGATGGCCAGGCCATTGAGTTAGTCCATCTACACACATACCCGGTACAGGTAATGCAAGTGGACAATAAATTGGACTCCGAATTGGATGGGAGAAAGGGAATGGATGAGATTTCATTGGGAGATTTTTGAGTATTTGCAATGACGCCCTAATACCTCCTGATATAAAATCCCATCTTTCTGACTCATGGAGAACCACAATCCCTGAAGAATCAAAATCCTGGATCATGCAAAGGAAAATAGATTGATGCATAGTTGCAGCTTCGGTGTGGGACCATTTATTATGATCAGTAAATGGCATAAAAGACATCATCCAGGATAGATATGCCAGGCAAGGAAGTGGGTCTATCATACAGAAAAAATTCAGGATCACAAAGAGACAGTCTGAGAGCTGCAATGGCATACATGAAATAGTCAAATACTCAAAGGAAGATCCTTATTGTGTTAGGTGGGTCCTCTATGGAGAAATTATGGGAGAACTTGGACAAGAGTTGCATAGAGAGAAAGCAAAGAGGGAAAACTATCTATATCAATAAAAAAAAGTACCCACATCAGTAAAATCCTGGATTCTTAGAAGTATAACTGTAAAGGGCCCTCTTGCCAACTGGGGTCCAGGAAAGGAATAGTGGTAAAGCATGACAATCACAAATTCTTGTGGAAGTAATACCCCTCTCTCATGAAGTATGGAAAATAACCATTTTTGCCCTAATATCAAACTATCAGGCCCCTCCTGTTTGATATAAGAAACTTGACTAGGGGGCAGGGAGGTCTTGCCCAGGGTCTTCGACCTAGTGTGTATCAAGGTGAAACTTCTTGGTTCTGAAACTGGCTTTTTATCCACTCTGCTACCTGGCCTCTCCTCATTTGGCTATTAGTATTTTGCTGCTCAGTTGGTTCCATCAGATCCAACTCTGCATGAACCCATTTGAGGTTTTCTTGGCAAGGATACTAGAGTGGTTTTCCATTTCCTTCTCCAGCTCATTTTACAGAGGAGAAAACTGAGGCCAACAGGATCAAGTGGCTTGCCTCGGGTCGTACCACTAGTAATTGTGTGAGATCAGATTTGAACTCAAGAAGATGAGTCTTTCTGACTTCAAGCTCAGTAATCTGGCCACTGCACCACCCAACAATATTAGCATCTATGTAAAACACAGGGTTGTCTTGAGGAAAACACTTCATGAAACCATAAAGTCCTACAGAAATGTGAGTTATTGTTGCTATTTATTCAATAATTTATAAAATTATTCGATAATTTATAAAAGTTATTTTTCAATAGTTTTTCAATTCTATAATTGCATTTAAATGCAGAACTTTTTTCTCTTCTGTCTGTAATGGCCAAAAAAATCATCTAAATCATGGATCAAAGAATCCCAGAATCTAGGGGTTGGAGGAGACCTGAAGCATCATGATATAGCTAGAATTTACATAGTGTTCTTAAGTATCATCAAGGGATTTTCATTTTCAACTCATTTGATCCTTGCAGCAACCCTGTGATATAAATGCTGTTATTCTCCCCATTTTACAGAAGCAGAAACTAAGACTGAGAAAGATTAAATGATTTGCTTTTGGTCAAATAATTTAAGGCAGTATACAAACTCAGATCATGCTCATTCCAAACCCAGTCCTCTATTCACTACGGTACATACCTTCCTCAAGAATCATCTGTTACTCTGACTTTCACAACATTCCAGACAAATGGTGATTCAGTTTCCCAATGAACATCTCTAGCCATTTGTGGATAGGGAGGCGCCATGTCAAGGTGGAGAAATCAGTGGCTCTGGTGTCAGAGGACCTGTGTTCAAAACCCAACCACCGTGACTGCTCTCTGCCTCAGTTTCTTTCATCTATAAAATGAGAGTGCTAGGTTAGAGAGGCTCTAAGATCTGACTCTTTCCCTTTGATCTATGAGATATTTTTCCTAACACGTTTCCTCAGTGTTTATCTCTGCCATATTTCCTCTCCACTCCTTTCCTGCTGTTTCTGCCCTCTGGGGCCAAACAGAACTAGTCTAATCCCTCTTGCAAATAGCAGCCCTTCGTATCCTTAATAACAGCCCTTTAGATGTTCCTAAATCTTCTGCCTCCTTGCTAAGCATCCCCCTTTTTCCTACCAGTCCTTAGATGGCTTGACCTCCACAATGCTTGTGCACGAGTCTTCTTCACATCTCTTCTAGGCCCGGATTCTGCCAAGAAAGTCATTTTCCCTCTATGTTCTCCCCTTTACACTGAGACCTGCTGCATCCTTCACGTCTCACACATGGAAGCTTTAAATAGCGGTAAAAACAATATGTCAGCAATGGAATATTAATAGCAATCATTTGGAAATGAACTTATCTATTAGCTATAAATAAAGCCCCAGCTCATGACGTAGCCGTCCGTTATGCACATGTTGGCGTAATTCTCGCCGAGGCCAGGAAGACTACGTGGCACTGCTTGTTGAGTTTGTTTTCACCCATCCCAACACCTGTTCTCTCCAATGAGCTTCTCCACAGATGGAGGAAGCAGGTCCACCAACAGAGCTGCCTTCAGAAGACAAGGTGTCTCGTCTGGAAGAAGGCAAGGCTGTGATCCAAGGACGAAATGGTCCTGCTCCGAAAAAACTCCCATTCTCTTGGAGAAAAAGAACTCTAGACCAGAGTAAAGCTGGAATCCAGGATTCACACACGGAGAAGCCAGCTTGGAATCCTGCTTCTACTACTTACTGCATGGCACTGAACAAATTAGTTACCTCTCTGTGCCTCAGTCTCCTCATATGGGAAGTGAGGATGTTCAGTCACCATAATCCCAGCGCCTGAAATGAAGAAAGTGCTTAACAAATGCTTGTGCATGAATACAGTCGGATTTTGGATTAGCACCGAACACCAAAGTGTTTTCATCAGAGCTGCTCTAGGAGTATTTCAAGGATTAATATGCCCATTTTCAGATGAAGAAACTGAGGCTAAGAAGGTCAAGTGCTGTAAGCTTAAAATTAATATATAACATCTCCGAGTATTATATTTAATAAGATTTATTAATAATAACTTGAAGTAAAAGCTAGAGTACAGAGGGAGCTAACCCAGCCACGATCATGAGAGAGGAGTGAGAGTAGAGGGTGATTACAGCAAGCTTATTTACAACATGTAAGGATGTTACTTTGACAAAGGGAAAAGGATTCTGGGAGATGAAAAAGAATTCTGGGAGATGGAGTCAAGATTTCTAATTACACGGTGGTTTGCTCAAAGTTACGCATTGGTTCTCTCGGGCCCCTTAGACAATGAAAGAGCCAGAGGAAGCCTTGAGTGTTACATGAATCATTCTCACAATATTTATGGGAAGACATGGGCAATAATAACACAATATGCAGAGGTTGTGGGGAATGTGGCCAGCATTTGTGGTTTGGCACTAGTTGGCATTTAATCAATACTTGTTGGTTAATAGATGAATCTGGCAGAGCCCATGAGTTTATCGTCAAGAGTTTAACTCGGGATCATGGAACTGTCCACTCCACAAGTGCTGCCTCTCATACAGTCTTCAGACAAGCCAAGAAAACCAGTGAGATCATGAGCTTCACAAAGAGAGGCATGCCAATAATAAGATGAAAGCCTCGTTGTCCTCTGCTCCTGGAGAAGAGTCTGGGTCAGAGGGCCTCACAGTTGGTGAAAGTCCCAACTCTTTGCCCTTTCAGCATGGTCTTCCGTTGGATGCCGTGAGGGAAAGTCACTGAAAGAGTGCATGGGAAGCAGACCTTTCTGAATGGCAATCAGAGGACCTTCCTCACCATTTGGCCATCCAACCAGTACCAACCACGCAATGTCTACCCATCCTCCAGTCCCTCCAAGGCTTGAAGGGGTAAAGGAAATCCTTAATATGTCATTACAATTGTCCCAGAAGCAAGCTCCCTAGCCCCCCTATGTCAAGGAATACCATGCTGGGCACTCTGTATCTGCCCCAGACCTCCATTACAAAAAGAAAGACTTCGTGGAAGTCACAAGAAGATAAATGTAGTCTTGATACAATAAAGGGTTGCTGATGAGAGCTCCCCTGGTACATAACTAGGTGCCTAGGTTGGTGCTGGGTCCTTCTCCCTGTAGGTCTTCAAGCAGAGGAATCAGTCTTTGAGAATGGAGAGTTTCGTCCAAGCAGGAGTGGAATTCAGTATCACTGAGGTTTTCTCCGTTCTGGGTTGTTGAACCCCACAACACTATGGTGAGGTTAATAGGCACTGGCATGATTACCTGCAGTGAGCAGAGAAAGAAACAGAGGCCCAAAGGAATCAAGTGGCCTGCCCCAATCACTGCTGTGGGGAGGGTGAATCCAGATGAAAGTCCAGGTCCTCTGACCAAGATGGTCCAGGGCTCCTTCCATTGTAACAAGAGTCTGCTACTTCATGGCCCTCTGACCAGGCGGTGGTACATCGACTAGAGGGATGGGTCTGGACTCATAAAGCCTCAGATACTTCCAAGTGTGTGACTCTGGGCAAGTCAATTAACCTCTGGGTGCCTCAGTTTCCTCAACTGTAAAATAGGGATAATAATAGCCCCTACCCCCCAGGATTGTTGACTGGATTGAGATATAGGTTTATATATGTTTCTTTCAATAATCCTTACCTTCTATTATAGAACAAATACTGTGTATTGGCTCCAAGGCAGAAGAGCAATAAGAGGTAGGCAATGAAGGTTAAGTGATTTGCCCAGGGTCACACAGCTGGGAAGTGTATGAGGCCAGATTTGAACCCAGGATCTCCTATCTCTAGGCCTGGCTCTCCTACCTACCCCTAGATTGAGATATTTGTAAAGTGCTTAGTTAACACAGTGCCTGGCCCATAGTAGAGATTCAATAGGGGCTTATTTCCTTCCTGCAGTTTGAACAAAGAAATGAAATCTCTCCTGGAACACTTCTACCAATAGGAGTTCACCCGGTGACATGCTCCATTGTTGAGTGACTCTGATTGTTGACAAGCCCCACTGGTCAGACTCCACATGGAGACTTCTGTTCAGTTCTGGGATCCATTCTAAGATGGAGAGCATCTATTCCTCGAAGCACAGCCTCCCCATGGGATGGTACCAACTTTCTCATCATGTACCCCCTCCTGGCTTCCGCGTCTTCCCTCTCTTGAACATCTACCCTCTCCTGTCCTGAAAACGGGTTCCAAACTATTCGATCTGGTCCTGGCTACAGTTGGGAGCAGGAAAAAATTATGAGTCAGAAAACCTGAGTCCAAATCCTATCTCTACCACTTTCTAGCCATCAGATGTTGGGTTTTCCTCTTCCCTGGGCCTCAGTTTCTTCCTCAGTAGCAGAAGGATGCTGGATTAGATGACCTCCAAGCTCCCTTCCTGCACTAATTCTGGTGGTCTCTAAATCCCTCCAGTGATCCTCAAACTTGTGACTCGGGCGTCTCTTGTGTTTTTCATGTATTGTCCCCTCAGCACCCCTTCTCCTTCACCTCTAATCCCACTCTCTGACAGCTTGGCCCTTTCTCTTTGGCACACAATTCCATCTATTTGCATTTCTCTCAGCTCCGCCAGAGCAGATAACTGTTTTGGAGATCATTAATTCTGAGTTCAACTTCGTCAACTGGTGTCTGGCCTTTGTCCAATTTATTATTAATAGCTTGTGCGTTTTCCCCCACATGGGTGATTTTTGCAGCTAAGAGCTTTTTGGAGGGTTACAAGGGTTTTCCTGAGCTCACATTTAAGCCATGTCCAACTCAGCAGCTGCTGAGTTTTCACAAGAGGTCTGGAAAGTCTAAAGTCTCCTCTGAGGACTCAGCAGTCTCAGCCTCTACACCCTTCCTAAGTTAATACCTTAGGGCCCTGGGATTTTGAGCTAGACGGGATCAGGACTGGAGAGAACCGTGCAAATTCCAGCTCAATTTACAAAGAAGGAAACTAAGAGAAGAGAAGAGGACTGATTGATTCAGCCACATAAGTAGTAAGTAACAGGCAGAATTTGAATCCAGGCCCTTTGATTCTAAATCCAGGACTTTTATCTACCATGCTATACTATCCAGGAGAGAAATGCCCTGCATATACCCCATCCACTGCCCTTTGCCAGGCTGTCACAGAAGGCTTTTCCTTGTTATGATTTTCTGAACAAAGCTGGTTTCTTTGCTTCCAGACAGTTTCTCTTTTAATATACGTGAAGCTGCCAGGTAGGTCAGAATAAGAGAGGGAAGGCAGATCCTTGGTCAGGAAGCTTCAAAAATGTTTTTGGAGGCCCATTTCCTTGGCTCCCAAGGCCAGGGCTGACCTGGGGCTGGCAGCAGATGAAGAACTCTGAGGAAATGTTCATCAGTAACCCATTTACTGGCTTTACCCTTTGAGGTAGCCTTCCCCTCTCCCCAGGAATCTTCCCTTTTCTTCTTTCCTCCTGCCCCCTCCCATCAATCCAGCTTAGAGACCCTTTGTTCACATTGAGGTAGCCAAGAAGATGGGCAGCTTGACCTGGACTGTATCTTCTCCCCAGGGGTAAAGGGGTAAAATGAAAAAGGGATCCAAGACTGGAGCTCTAATATAGAAAGAAATAATGAAATAAATGAAAAGAAAACGCTACTAGTGGAAAATCAAGGCTTCATCACAGAGCATGGCAGCATCCTAGATGCCACCCCTACTCAGACAGCAGCAGCCCTTTCTTCCCAATTCACAGAACAGCTTTAGTCTCCATTTCTGAGAATTCCCAGAAATCCTCCAACCAAATGCCCCCGGTTCTTCTTTCTTCTTCCTGGTAAATCAATGCTGCTCCCCACATCCCTTACCTTCCACCGCCTAAGAAACCATATTTTCATAATTTCACACTAACAGACATGGTCTCAGAGGCTGAGAGCCAGACAATGTTTCATTAGCAGGCACAATTAAAGAAGAAATTGATTTCTGGGTTGAACATGGTCCCGGGAGGATTCACTCCCAGACGGAGAACATCGCCTGTTTGTGAGCACCGAGGAATCATTTTGACATTTGAAACCTGGGGGCCCAGATAGGAGGAGAAACCATGGGAACGGGAGACTAGTGAGAAGCTAAGGAGATGCAGCACCTTTCATCCTGGAGGGACAGGAAGAAGGAGGGACGTACAAATGGGACACCCTCAGATAACACAGAGAAGAAGATGCAGTAGGGAAGAGGGGTTTCTTTGGCATCTTTCAGAAGAAGTAGTAGAAGTAATAATAGCATATGTAATTATATAACAGATAGAAAAATATAATGTGATATGATATAATAATATATTATGTTTGTACTTATTACATTGTTTTAACCTGTTATTTATAATTATAATATATTTCAATTTGGAAAAACATGACTGCATATATATAATTTACCTCTTGCCTTCTCAAGGGAAGGGGAGGGAAGGGATGGAAAAAGGGAGAGAGTATGGAACTTGAGATTTTTGTAAAGGTATGTTCAAATTTTTGTTTACATGCAATTGAAAAAAGGAAAATAAATGTTAAAAATAAGAAATAATGTTTAAAAATAAAGTTGATAAAACACCTTACATATATTATATCATTTGAGAACTTGGTCTCTGATTTTAAAAATTAGTTTTGGTTAAATGAGCACCTATGTGATATTCAGGCCCCTAATGATGATCAAAACTCTAGGCAAAAGTCTAGAAAAAGACTTGTACAAAAATATTTATAGCCACGCTCTTTGTGGTGGCAAAAAAATTGGAAAATGAGGGGATGCCCTTCAATTGGGGAATAACTGAACAAATTGTGGTATCTGCTGGAGATGGAATACTATTGTGCTAAAAAAGGAATGATAAACTGGAGGAATTCCATGTGAACTGGAAAGACCTCCAGGAACTGATGCAGAGTGAAAGGAGCAGAATCAGGAGAATATTGTACACAGAGACGGATACATTGTAGCATAATCGATTGTAATGGACTCTTCTACTAGCAGCGATACAATGATCCAGGACAATCCTGAGGGACTTATGAGAAAGATGCTCTCCATATCCAGAGAAAGAACTGTGGGAGCAGAAACACAGAAGAAAAACAACTGCTTGATCACATAATTCGATGGAGATATGATTGGGGATGTAGACTCTAAGGGATTACCCTAATGCAAATATCAATAATATGGAAATAGGTCTTGATCAATGACACATGTAAAACCCAGTAGAAATGCATGTTGGCTATGGGAGGGGGCAGAAGGAGGGAAGGGAAAGAACATAAATCATATAACCATGGAAAAATTCTCTTAATCAATTAAATACAATTTTTAAAAAAGGGGAAAAAAATAAAACTCTGATCCTAGGGTGCAAGGAGTTCTATTTCCTATACAAATTAGACAGCTTTTTCCTAGGCTTCTGCCCCTCAGATCTCACAGAAGCCTTTGTGAACTCATGACATAACTGAATGTATCACAAGCTCTTCATGGATGAGGCATATTCCCCTCCCAGACTGGGAATCCCAGATTAATAGGAACAATGGGATCCCTGCCTTGATTTCACAAGTTCCAACATAATTCCTGAGGAGGCATTGACATCATTCTTTGGAGAAAACTCTGAGATCCAAACTACTGTCCCTCTTCTTCAACTCCAACCTTGAGCGTAAAAGAAGAATGAATACGTCCATTGGGCACAACAAGGGGAGAGAAAGAAATGAGTGCACCAGCATAGATGAGGAAAGAGAACAGGTTGTACAATCTGGGGAGAGAAAAGTCAACAGTAGGGCTGCAAGAGCCCCAAAGAAGATAGTAGGAGGTCATGTGGCTCAGTTCCAGAGCTTCAGGGCAAGACTCAATGGAAACAAATACAAGGAGAAATCAGCTTCAAACCCTAACTTTCACCACTAATGATCTGAATTTGAACTATGGCCTTCTCTCATTAGAGTGTGGAAGTGAAGGGATTTGGGGGAAATTTGAGTCTCCCTCTCCTGCCCTTTTGCATATAAGAACAAAAAATCTTCACTACCTGCATCGCAGATTTTTAAGCTAGAAGCGAAAAGGAAAGGAAATAGTTATTTATTCAACAACCATGCAAGCACTCAGGCTAACAATCCCTAGAATATAGGACAGGCTTTATGCTGTGATAGAAAATGCAGAACAAAAGGACTCATTCTCTTAATCTCCCTGCAGCCTTTGCCACTGTTCATCACTATCTTCTGGATATTCCTCACTTCAGGATTTTTGTAATACTATTCTCTCCTGGTTCAGGGCAGCTAGATAGAGCAGTGTACAGAGCTCCAGGCCTGCAGTCAGGGAGACTCATCTTCCCTGGGCAAGTCACTTTGCCCTGTTTGCTTCCATTTCCTTGATCTGTAACATGAACTGGAGAAGGAAATGGCAAACCGCTCCAGTATCTTTACCAAGAAAATCCCAATGGGGCCATGAAGTCAAGCACAACTGAAATGACTGAACAACAAATCTCTCCAGGTTTTTCTCCTACCTGTGGGATTGCTTCTTCCTAGTGTCCTTTGTTGGATCTCCATCCAGGTCACACCCACTAACCATGAAGGTGTCCTGGAGCTCTGTCTTGGGTGGCTTCTCTTCTCCCTTGTTGCTACGTCACTTGGTAATTTCATCAGCTCCCATCAGAGGCAAGTTATTCTCACATCTATATTTCCAGCACCAGCCTCTCTCTTAAGCTCCAATTCTCACTATCAACTGCCTTTTGGACATCTCTAAATGGCTTACCATAGACATGTCAACTTTAGCATATCCAAAACAATATTCATTATCTTTCCCCAAAAACCTTTCCTTCTTCTCAATGTTTCTATTACTATCTTTCTTAGATTTCTTCAAGACTCAGCTCAGATGCTAATTTTCTGCAAAAGGCCTTTTCTAGTCTTCCCCTACTTTGCACATACACACTGCTAGTACCTCCTTCCTAAGGTTGCCTTTCATCTAACCCATCAAATCTCATATTTACATAATTATTTTCATTCTGTAGAACTGAGCTCCTTGAAGGCAGGGACTGCATTTTTGCCTTTCTTTGAACCTATACAGGGCCTTGTATGTAGTGACCATTCAATACATGCTTATTGACTGCTGGCAATGACTGACTCTCATTTGAATCCATAACAAGGTAACCATACTGGGGGCAGCTGGGTAGCTCAGTGGATTGAGAGCCAGGCCTAGAGATGAGAGGTCCTGGGTTCAAATCTGACATTAGACACTTCCTAGCTGTGGGACCCTGGACAAGTTACTTAATCCCCATTGCTTAGTCCTCACTGTTCTTCTGCTTTGAAACCAGTATAAAGTATTGAGTCTAAGATGGAAGGTAAGGGTTAAAAAAAAAAGAAAGAAAATAAGAAAGTCCAAGTTATTACTGAATTAATTAACTAATTAATTAATGAAAAATCATTCATTAAATCCTTACTTTGTGCAAAGCACTGGAGATATTATACAAATGACAAAGGAAAATAGTCCTTACTCACAAGTGGCTCGCATTCTAATGAGAGGGGGCGCATAACATACATTCCAATCAACTTTGTTAGAGGAATAGAGAACGGACCTACAACTTCATTGCTATGAAGATTTCCCAGATGAGGAAATTCCCTCCCCTGACAAGACAGGCATTTTCTCTGCAAATTCTCTAGTCTTAGCAAGCTGCCCAGCACCCTGAAAGGTTAAGGGACGTGCCCAAGGACAGATAGTCAATTCATCAAAAGCAAGATTTGAATTCAGCTCTTCCTGGCTTCAGTGTTAGCTCTCCATCCACTATCACACATATTGTTATAATTGTTATTATTCAGAGGTGATCATGGGTAAGTTTCCCTCTCCAAGCCTCAGTTGACTTATATGAAAAATGGAATAATCCTGGCACTATCTAGCTCACAGGAGTATTACAAATTAAGTGCTTTATAAATCTGTGGGGACTAGAGGAACGTAATGTTATTATAATAATTGAGCATTGTTGCTCTGTTGGACTCGCTAAGGAAAAGGAGAAATGTTTTCTGTCTGATGTGGTCCCCAGTAATTTTTCTTTTCATTCACTGGGGGTGGGGGTAGGGGCTGGTGCTTTGCCCCATTCTCAAAACATTCATCTTTATGAGGTTTGTAGCTTAGAGTAGGGATGCCCCATTCTTCTTCCCAGTCCTGGACCACGTGATCAGAAATCAACATACTTGCAGGCACATAAATGTTTTTATTGATAGCAATGGGGAATAGCCTGTTAGTCCATCAGAAATATGGATTTTTTTCACGGTAATACAAAATCAGTCAACAGAGTACTTCAATCAACTTTCTTCATGCCAGAGGGCCCAGTGCTAGTCATGGGTCAATGATGCTGGCATTTAAAGGAGCTGCACTCTGTTGGTGCTTAATAAATGTGGGTTGTGTTGGGTTAGCATATTCTTAAGGATTGTAAGATACGTTCAGCCAGAGGACATCCCAATTCTGACTTCTCTTTCTCAGTTTTGATTTCAGTAACCTCATGGAAGATTGGTTGCAAGCACTATTGAGGGCAGACCTCAGAGAAAGAAGTCTTAGGAGGTGAGACCCTACTGGCCGGCCAGCCCACATGCACTGTTTGGCATTTCAGCTGAAAAGTTTTTTTTAAATAAAAATGTAGTATGGAATACATGAGGTAAAGGGGATGCCCAGGGCACCCATGGAGCATCCCAAAATCATAAAACATATAAAAGTATATTCAAGGGCAGCTGGGTAGCTCAGTGGAGTGAGAGTCAGGCCTAGAGACGGGAGGTCCTAGGTTCAAATCCAGCCTCAGCCACTTCCCAGCTGCGTGACCCTGGGCAAGTCACTTGACCCCCATTGCCCACCCTTACCAATCTTCCACCTATGAGACAATACACCGAAGTACAAGGGTTTAAAAAAAAAAAAGTATATTCTGCCCAGCCTAGCCACAGTTGGCCCTCTCTCTGGTTCTAGTTTCTCCAAGGAAAGGATTAGACAGAGTCATCTCCAAAGTCCCACCTAGCTCTGACATTGCCTGTTCTAAAGTCCCTCCCAACTCTGAAATTCGATGGTCTACCTTCTAAGGCAGGGGTCGGCAACCTTTTTGGCCATGAGAGCCATAAACGCCACATTTTTTAAAACGTAATTCCGTGAGAGCCGTGCAGTGCTCACAGTGTGGCTCCTGTAACAGCGCCTGAAAAAAAATGGACTTTATGGCTCCTGCAGAAAGAGCCACATCTGGCCCTCAGAAGAGCCAGATAAGGCTCTCGAGAGCCACACGTTGCCGACCCCTGTTCTAAGGTCTCCTCCATTTAGTTCTTAATTATGTACTGCTTTGATTTCCATTGCTTCTATGAGTCTTGGTTTTCCCTGCTGGACCATTGTGAAAAGGGAATCCTTTGTTCTCTTTGCCTAATTGAAGTGAATACTTTGACAATAACTTAAGTACCCCTACTTGGTACCTCCCTAGATTGTGAGAACAAGATTAGCTCTCCTTTGTCTACCTTTTGATTGAATCAATACAAGCTTGAACTAGGTGGAGGAGCTTAGTGGGTTCACACCTTACTTGATGCTAAGTGAGAAACCGGCAAGATACTTGGAAAGCTCCACCTTTTTTCCCAAAACTCAAACAGCCAGAAACTTAAGAGTTCACACACTCAGAAAGGCATGAATCTAAAGGTGACAACTCAGACAATTTGGAAACTGTGATTGGCCCCCATGAAAAGGGGAAGGGACAGGAAGCCACCATAAAAGCCATGAAAATCCCTGAGCAGGGAGGCTAGTGAAGGTGATTCTAGTGAAGAGTGTCTCCTGGAGATAGTCTTCAAGGGAACTTCACTGGAGACTGCGGTTTAGACTGTGGCTTGGATTGCGGCATCAACCTTGGATTCTGATTCCTAGTTGGGTGAGTGAAAAGGGCTGGCTACTCTGCTATTTCCTAAGAGACTAGCTTCCATCTTGGAGGAAGCCAGTAGTTACTCACTACTGGTCCTCCTGGCTGAGGACTAATATTGATATTTTCTCCAACCTCTCTCACATTTCTCTACCTTATTGTTTCCCACTCTATTTTGCAAATAAACTTCTAACTTGAGATATAATAAATCCGGCCAACCACATTATTTCACATAATTTAAGTCCAACGACTAAATTTAAATCTTACACTTTTTCCTGCTGAAGGACAGGGGACACTTCCTCCATTAATATCAAGCATCTTTTTGTAGTACTTTGAGGTTTGCAAATCGTTTTACAAGCATTTTTTCATCTGATTGTCACAACAACCTGGGGAGTTAGACACAATTATTATGTATTCTCTAGTCTTTATAGGACTAAGTGCCAAATAGATACATGACTTATTGCTTTTGATTGATTAATCTGGGTGCTTCTTCCCAATGGTGCTCTAACAGGGGGCCCCCAAAGCCGAATGGCTTAAACCAAAGGAATGAATTTAATAATAAGGTTACCTCAGCAAGCCCGTATTGGCCAAGGGAGACTAAGCTAGTTCCTTAAACAGAGCTTCATAGCTTACAAAGTACGGCTACAATGAACAGAAGAATTAATTCAGTGTAAAAACTACTGAAAACCAAGTGCTGTCCTAGGTACTAGCAATTAGACAAAAATCAGTACCTTCCCTTAAGAAGTTTACATTCTACTTGGGAGTGGGGTAGATATGAACACAGATAAGTAAAGGACTTCCAGACATTCAAGGAGAAAAAACTTTCAGCTGAAGTGAGAAACTGGGGCAGGGGGTGAAAGTGGGGACATATGGGGGGAACTAGAGAACAGGGATGGGAGACATCATGAAAGGGCTCTGAGCTTGTGTATACACACACATGCACACAAACCCTCTTACTGGAGTTCCCAGGCTAAGAGGAAGATATAACTCCAATATACAACATTGCATGGTAAGTACATGAGATGCCCAAGGGGAAAGTGTGAGTCACACAAATTATTTTGCCCCCTTTTATAAAGCAGGAAAGTGAGGTTCAGAATGGTCATATGACTTCTCCAGTTGAACATCAGAAGTGGTAATTGGACTAAAGTGCCTGATCAGACTTTCTGGGTGGCTTTACCATACATATATAGGGCTGCGATGCCTAGGTTCCCTCTACCTACATCCCATTAAAGCTCCTCTGAGTTTAAAGTATGCTTAGAGATCATTTAATCTAATCCCTTCATTTTATAAATGAGAAAATATGCTCAGGGAAGTTAATCAACTTGCCCTGGTCACAGAAATAGTAAGCATCAGACTCCCAAGCCCAGGGCTCTATCCAGTAAACCACACTGCCACTCCAACTTGGCCCTGAACTAGCCCACTTGAACAGCCCAGTGAGCCTCCAATGTATGAACAATTCATTGGAAGAGAGCACCAGAACCTGAGCTGAATAAATATACTCTCTCTCTACTCTCACCTTAGTGTGTGGTCAGCTATAGGGAAGAGAGGCTGTGGAATCAGAGGATGTAGAGCAGCCACCAGGGCCTGAGCTCAAGCTGATGGAATCTGCCAGCAAATCAGTGTGGACTTCAGTGCCCATTTCATGCCTTTTTGCCTTAGATAGAGGTTGAGGAGGAAAAGGAGGAAGAGGAAGGATGAAGGAGTGCCCAGGCTTTCGCCTCTTCCAGTTATACTGGCCCTAAGTAACTTCATGGTTAGAGTAACCAAGGCTGCCAAGCACTGTTACCATAACTCTCAAGGCCCTCCCAAAGGAGCCCCCAGGCTCAGGAAGAACCTTGATGGCAGTAGCTAATGAGTGTGCCCAAAGAAATCTTTGGCCAAAGGAGTTTTCACCTGATGACAGAATTACCCATTCCTCCAACATCATAAATGGCCCTGTGCGGCCAAATGGGCTCCTTTATCTTGATTATTTTCTCTTCTGTGCTTTGCTCAACTGGACACAGAGTCATGCTTCCAGCCAGACTTGTAAACAGAGAAAATCAGTTGGAGAGAGCAGGATGAAAGACTGGCCCCATGCACCTGCGCTCCATCCATCCTGGCCCTGACCATAATGAAGATGTCTGGCCTCTTCAAGAGCCAAGAAAGACACTCTGGGGGCTGCAGGAGGGGAAGGCAAACCAAAGTCCACTCTCAACTCCTTTCCTATTGTGGTGAAGCCATCAAAGAGGTTTTATTTCCCTCCCAACATATCACCCCTCTTTGGTAGAGGGGTCTCAAACTAAAATGAACCTCAGAGGTCATCAAGCTGAATGCATATTCTGTGGATTGTGAATCAGAGGTCCAGAGAAGGAAAGGGAGTTGCCAAGACACGCAGCTAACTAGTGGCAAGAATTGAACTCAGATCCCCTGATTCCTAGTCCAAGATTCTTTCTTCCACATTGTGAATGAATGCCTACTTTGTGTAGGAATGATAGCTTTGAGTTGGAAAAGAATAATACAGTGATGTCACGAGAACAGTCTACATATCTCTGCAGGACTCACATTAAAGAGGAAGGAAAAACAGCACTTAGAGGAAATGCTATGGAAAAAAGAGGCAGAAACTCTTCCAGTCTCTTAGGGACAAACTACATTCCCATTCTGAGTCTTAGTTTCTTCATCTGTAAATATAAAGATATTGGACTTGATGACCTCCAAGTTCCCTTCCAAATCTAAATCCATGATCTTACAATGAATTTAGACCAATGGGTAGAAGCTAGAGTGAGGGACATTTCAACACAATATGAGAATGAACCTTAAAATAATCAAACTATCAAGAAATGGGACGAGCCACCTTTTCAGATAGTGAGTTCATCATTTCTGGAAGTATTCAAACAATGATCAACTGACTACAGTTAGGGCATTCTCCCTTTGGGTGAAAGGTACATCTTCCCACTGTCACTAATCTCTCAGGTCTTTTTGAGCTGTAAGAGACTGAGAGTCTATGAGTAGGACATAGCCTGGTGTACTCTAAGAAGGCAGGCTTCACAAGACCATGATGAGAGCAGGGGCTATTCGAGAACCAGCTCCAGAGAAAAAGATATCCTCCAGGGACCCATCATTCAGAGCTATGAATAAGAGAGAGTTGTGTCATTCTGATGAGACACCAGCCTTCTCCTAACCTCTCCCAGGAAATACCAGACTAGCCCAAGCACTTTGATCCTCATAAGAAACACTCGGGTGCCTTATCTTGTGGTATTATTCAATGAATTGGAGGAATAAGCCCAATTTATCCTAGACAAAGGGATGAGAGCCTTGTATGGAGGTGTAATATGTACCCATTTATCTATCACTCAAAAGAAGGTAAGCTCCCAGGGGGTAAGGGCTATTTAGGTTTTGTTTCTGCATGACAAGTGCCTGGCACAGAGTATACTCTTAATAAGCATTTGTTGAATGTAGTCGATAAATAAGAGAAACATAACAAACTACAGGAGATTGGTTGGAGAGAGGGATGTCCTTCGAGGCTAGAGGAGGCCTTCCTGGAGAAGGTGACGCTGGATAAGATGGTAGAATTTCTACAGTGGTACTTTGGGTAGTATGGTTCCGGCTCCTGGAGCCTTCCCAACATTCCTTCTTCCCTCCTCTGGCTTCAGGGAGTCCTCTCTCTGAGTACTACTGGGGACCTTGTGCTCTCCAGCTTTCTAAAGACTCTAGATTCTAGAGCAATCTCTGCCCCAACCCTAAGTATGTCAATCTCTAGGCTCTGTCCCCAATGTTCCCTATGCCTATGGATCCCAAAACTATGTAAATTCCTATGTGAATGGAACTAGAAAAAGACACAAGGACCCCTGTGACATCTCACTTCAGAGACACTGTCTTTTCTCATAGAGGAGACTGCCAGAGAGAAGAGAGATAGAAACACAAATAAGGGGGGAAGAAGAGATGAAGTCCCTTCTAAGGTACCTTCCAGCCCTAAATCTCATATGCTATGATCTGATGGTGCCTCAGTGGCATAATCAGAGCAGAGGAAGGCAGTGGGACCAAGCAAGGTCATATGAAGTATAATACTTTTCTGGAGAAGGATGGTAAGGTGTATTAAAAAAATACAGGATGGAGAGTCAAGAATGTTGTCCAATGTTGTCACTGGACGAGTCCCTCCTTCTGCATGAACCCAAGTCCATGATATGAAGGGCTTCCAAGCCTTAGGTCATCTCTGTGAACCATCCTAAGCAGGTCACTGTTTGCCTCACTTTCTTCATCTGTAAAATGAATTGAAGAAGGAAATGAGAAACAACTACAGTGTTTTTGCTAAAAAAAAAAAAACCAAAAGGGTCGCAAAGAATTGGTCATAAATGGACAGCAACTTGAACCATTCCAGTCCTAATGAATGCCCAGAAGTCTATGAAATGGCAGCCAAATAACAGCACCATGTTCACAGCCTGGAATAAGGAAGCCTCAAGTTGAAATCCAATTTCAGACACTTTACCAGCTGTCTAACCCAGGACAAGTCTATCTGCCTTGGTTTCTTTATTTGTAAAATGAGGATGAAGACCAAGACTACCTCCCAGGATCATTGTGAGAATTTAAAGAGATAATGTTCAAAGACGCTACAGAAACATTAGCTATTCTCATAGTATTTCTTCGCATCATATAGCTGTGAAGGATCACAAGTTTTTGGCTTCCTTTCTCCCCTTTTTCCTCTCCCTATCTTTATGATCTTGGGCAAGTTCTTTGTCCTCTCTCTATCCCTATAAAATCAGGACGATACCACCTTACTTACTTACTCCCAAGGGTTCTATGGGGATCCTGGGCAGTAGTGACATAGAAAACACTTTGGGCACCACTCAGAGAGATGCCCCAGGCTGACTCCAGACTCCGCCTTAATTGGCATTTATGTCCCATCCCTCCTCTAAGGACTTAAAAGAGGCTCAGGTGGGAGCGTGTGGGAGGGAGTCCCTGTGGGGTCCTCAGCAGATGCTGGAGCTTTGTAAAGGAAGGTTTAACAACTGGTGCTATTTAGGGATAAGGAGGAATGAGAAGTGTCTTACTGGCTGCTGACATAAAATTTTCATAAACCTCTAAAGTTTGGGAATCTGTTCTTTGGAGGGAGAAGAGAGCTCTGCATGTGTGAGAGCAGATTCAATTCAACAGAACACGCATTTACCAGCACCTCCCAAGTGTCCAGACCAGAGCACCAAATACCCAGAGTTGAAAGGAAGTAGAGGCGATTTACCTAAAGACCCAGGGAGGTCACAAGCCAAGATTGGAATCCAATCCCTTGCCCTTCAAACCCAGAGCTCCTGCAACAGGAAATACAAGAAAACCCTGAAAGCAGGGCACATGACTTACTTATTTAATATTTGTCATTCCCCAGTGCCAGGCACGTGCCTCACACCTGGGAGGTGTTTAATCAGTGTTTCCCTGACATTTCCAAACCATGCCACGGATACCCCAGCTATTCTCTTCATCGTCTCCCTCCCACCTGAACCTGCTATCTGAACCCCGGCCCCTAATTCTCCATCATCATTCGAAGTGGTTCCTCTCTTCCCTACTAACACCCAATGGTCTCCCTCCATCAGAACATACATTGCCTGAAGGCAGAGATACTCTTTCTTGCCCTAATTTGTAGACTCCAAGATTAGTGCCTGGCCTGGCACCTAGAGAGTGTTTAATAAATGCTTTATCATCCATTGTCATGGAATATGAGTGAGAAATGATCCCTGACTCCAAAGAGCTTGAGAGCCTACGGAAAGAAAATGTAAACACAAGAAATAGCAACAAGACAAACTAGAGCAAGCATCAGCCTGGGCAAAGGCAAGGAGGGCTGGGTGAGGGGGTCCTGTCCTTGGACCTCTAATGGCTCAGTCCTAGAACCTCTGGGCTGTTTTACCTGAGCTGCCCTATCAAATACAAACTCTTCCAGACCCAGTGACCCCAAGTCAGTCATTCCCAGCCTTCCGATGTTCTCCAGAAAGTCTTTCCTGATCCCCCCCTCTATTCTAATGTCATCTCTCTCCGTTGCCTCTTTCCATGATTGTATCTACCTTGTTTTTTTATAGATTGCCTCCCTCGTTCGCTGTGCGATCAAGGACCGTCTTTTACCATTATTATTTCCTCGGTGCTTATAGCATGGTGCCTCGCACAGAGTAGCTGTTTACTGACCACCCAACACTTGGAGCAGTGCACAAATGAGGCCCCTCAAAGCCACCGTCTCCAAGAACACACACAAGCCAGGAGAGTACAGACAAAGGCAAAGCCAGCCACTGAACCAGAGCCCCAGCCACTGCCCTGATCCCTTCCTCACTGGTCCTGCCAAAGCTCACCGGGCTCCTTTGTTCTAAGCTTTCTCTGCTGTGCACTGCGCCCAGCGCCACCAGCACAGTGGAAAAGAGCAGGCTAGAGGTCTGGGCTCCCCGGTGTGGCTTCATGTGTAACATACAGGCAGCTTCAGTCTGGAAAAGATGCTGGAGACCTTGATAGGGCTATCAGCCCCGGCTCTTGCTTCCCTGCTCCAAGCCACAGCTGCAAGGTTTCCAGCTTCCTGGGGGGCCGGAATGCCCTAGAAACAAGCCACAAGACCCATCCGTTGTTCAGGCATTTTTCAGTCATGTCCAACTCTTCTGGACTCCTTTGGGGGACTTTCTTGACAAAGATATTGGAGTGGTTTGCCATTTCCTCCTCCACCCTGTATAGAGCATAAATGTTTGAAAGCTCTCAGTAGTGAGGGGAGTTACGGAGGCTTCCTAGAATTGGGCAGAGGGACACAGCCTGTTGTTTCATTGATACAAAGAACTCTGCCATGAGGAACTACCACTGCCAGGGCCGGCTATCACCTTCTCAGCATCTTCAGACATCCAAAGGGAGGGGGTTGGACCCGAGGCCCTGAGATGCCTCTCCTGAGCTCAGAGGCTGCCCAGCCCAGCTAGACCCTCCTGCAATAATCCCACTGAGAAAGGCTGAACTCCTGGCCTAAGGCAGGGGCAGCAATTCCCAGCAGCTCCTTCTTGTTTCCTTTCAAGGGAAATGCAGCCATGTCTGAGGTACTGTGGGAGCCCCCAGCACTGGCGTGTCACTTCTGATTACAAAAGCTAACCGAGACCCACACTACCAGCTTCACACTCATTTCCTCCATTTTGCCACTTCATCCCAGGAAGGCAAAGTCCCGGCAGTTTCCAGCCCAGCCTGGCTTCCTCTCCTGGTGGTGGTTCCCTTGTGGTCCGAGCAATGGATGGAGCCCCAGAAAGAGATCTTCGGGAACAAGAAGGTAATTGGGCTGGGAGCACTGGGGGCTAACGATATTAACTTCCCAGAGTGGCTGCCGAGCCGGTGTCAGAATTAAGAGACGGAGCCTTGCGGCTATATTGATTATGCATCTTTATAACGTGAAATCAAATCCTGTCTGTTGATGGTATAAATGACTCCGACTGGCGAGCCAGGGCTGGTGCCGCAATCACACCCCGTTATTCCTGAGATTGGGTCTATTTATTTTGCAAAGAAGACGGCTGCCCATGGCATCGCTCTCGCTGAGACAATTTGAAAGGTATCAACAGTTTAAATGACATTTTCACCTTCAGCAAATACATCTTTGCCTGCCAGGAATGGTGATGCTATCGGGCGCAGGCAATCTCTGATACAGTCATGTCAGAAATAGGTGTCAACTCTCATTACATTCTCAAGTATAAATCCCACTTATCAGCCAGCTCCGAGGCCCCGGCGTTCAAACAAACCTATTTGGACCTGATTGTGCCCAGCCTCCCCCTCCCCGGCAGGATGAGAGATTGGGCAGGGACGCGGTCCATGTGTCTGACACCTGGGTGCTCATTGGCCAAGGGGACCGCCAGGCAGCTTCCCCAGCTTTTAGTCACCGTGGAAAGTGATGCTCTCTATAGCCAAACTTATAATTACTGTGGGGGGGCGAGTCTGCCTCTCCATTTGCCTTCACGCTTTATGGCCAAGAATTTTTTTTTTTCCCCAAAGGCGATAGATAGTACCTCTAACGTGACATCTCAAGGTCAGAGAGCTCAATTAGCTCAACGTGTGTCTCCGTTATTATTGCAAAAGATGAAAAACTGGGAAACAGATTCAACAACTAAGCGTTCTTTAGCGAGCACCCTTGGGTGTGTACCGACCCAACCCTGGGGCTCTGGGGCTACGGAAGAGATATCAGCCCTAACTTCCGGGGGCTCCTAAGGCGGTGGCAGAACAAAGACACACACTCTTGAAACAATCCGACAGATATAGATGATCAGTCTATCCCTAAGCATTTATTAATCACCTACTGTGTGCCTAGCTCTGTGCCAAGCACTGGAGATACAAGAACAAAAGTGAATTGTCCTGGCACTTAACTTTACATTGATAGAGGGAAATGATGTGTATGTGGAGACGGACACAGAAAAATAGAGGGACACTAGGAGGGGCAGAGAGGAGAAGAAAGGAAAGAAAGAAAGGCAAGGAGGAAAAAAGAAGCAAAGAGTAGCCAAGAGAGATGGAGATAGGAAGAGTAATGGGATGGATTATATGCACACACACGGCAATGAATATAAGGGGGGGGGGGCACAAGCAGTTAGGAGTCCAATAAAGGCCTGATAACAAGCCTTGAAGGAAGACAAGGATTCTTCCAAGATGGTAAATAAATATACAAAATTTTGGGGATATATTCATACTTTAAGAGCTATAGGAATGAAAGCTAGATTGCAGAGTAAATAGAGCACCAGACCTGGAATCAAAGAGGACCTGGGTTCAAATCTAGCCTCAGATACTTCCTTGATAAGTGACTCTGGGCACGTCATTTAACCCCAATTGCCTAGCCCTTGCTACTCTTCTGTATAAAACAGAAGGTAAAGGTTTGAGAGAGAGACAAAGACAGAGACAGAGAGAGACAGACAGACAGACAGACAGACAGACAGAGACAGAGACAGAGACAGACAGAGACAGAGAGAGAGAGAGAGAGAGAGAGAGAGAGAGAGAGAGAGAGAGAGAGAGAGAGAGAGAGAGAGATGCTACCCTCAAGAAACTCACAGTCTAATTAGGAGAGTAATACATAAAAGAAAGTTCAGCTTTCAGAGAAAGTCCCAGTAGTCCTCAGGGGAGGAAAGGAAAGTGNGTCTTTTACCATTATTATTTCCTCGGTGCTTATAGCATGGTGCCTCGCACAGAGTAGCTGTTTACTGACCACCCAACACTTGGAGCAGTGCACAAATGAGGCCCCTCAAAGCCACCGTCTCCAAGAACACACACAAGCCAGGAGAGTACAGACAAAGGCAAAGCCAGCCACTGAACCAGAGCCCCAGCCACTGCCCTGATCCCTTCCTCACTGGTCCTGCCAAAGCTCACCGGGCTCCTTTGTTCTAAGCTTTCTCTGCTGTGCACTGCGCCCAGCGCCACCAGCACAGTGGAAAAGAGCAGGCTAGAGGTCTGGGCTCCCCGGTGTGGCTTCATGTGTAACATACAGGCAGCTTCAGTCTGGAAAAGATGCTGGAGACCTTGATAGGGCTATCAGCCCCGGCTCTTGCTTCCCTGCTCCAAGCCACAGCTGCAAGGTTTCCAGCTTCCTGGGGGGCCGGAATGCCCTAGAAACAAGCCACAAGACCCATCCGTTGTTCAGGCATTTTTCAGTCATGTCCAACTCTTCTGGACTCCTTTGGGGGACTTTCTTGACAAAGATATTGGAGTGGTTTGCCATTTCCTCCTCCACCCTGTATAGAGCATAAATGTTTGAAAGCTCTCAGTAGTGAGGGGAGTTACGGAGGCTTCCTAGAATTGGGCAGAGGGACACAGCCTGTTGTTTCATTGATACAAAGAACTCTGCCATGAGGAACTACCACTGCCAGGGCCGGCTATCACCTTCTCAGCATCTTCAGACATCCAAAGGGAGGGGGTTGGACCCGAGGCCCTGAGATGCCTCTCCTGAGCTCAGAGGCTGCCCAGCCCAGCTAGACCCTCCTGCAATAATCCCACTGAGAAAGGCTGAACTCCTGGCCTAAGGCAGGGGCAGCAATTCCCAGCAGCTCCTTCTTGTTTCCTTTCAAGGGAAATGCAGCCATGTCTGAGGTACTGTGGGAGCCCCCAGCACTGGCGTGTCACTTCTGATTACAAAAGCTAACCGAGACCCACACTACCAGCTTCACACTCATTTCCTCCATTTTGCCACTTCATCCCAGGAAGGCAAAGTCCCGGCAGTTTCCAGCCCAGCCTGGCTTCCTCTCCTGGTGGTGGTTCCCTTGTGGTCCGAGCAATGGATGGAGCCCCAGAAAGAGATCTTCGGGAACAAGAAGGTAATTGGGCTGGGAGCACTGGGGGCTAACGATATTAACTTCCCAGAGTGGCTGCCGAGCCGGTGTCAGAATTAAGAGACGGAGCCTTGCGGCTATATTGATTATGCATCTTTATAACGTGAAATCAAATCCTGTCTGTTGATGGTATAAATGACTCCGACTGGCGAGCCAGGGCTGGTGCCGCAATCACACCCCGTTATTCCTGAGATTGGGTCTATTTATTTTGCAAAGAAGACGGCTGCCCATGGCATCGCTCTCGCTGAGACAATTTGAAAGGTATCAACAGTTTAAATGACATTTTCACCTTCAGCAAATACATCTTTGCCTGCCAGGAATGGTGATGCTATCGGGCGCAGGCAATCTCTGATACAGTCATGTCAGAAATAGGTGTCAACTCTCATTACATTCTCAAGTATAAATCCCACTTATCAGCCAGCTCCGAGGCCCCGGCGTTCAAACAAACCTATTTGGACCTGATTGTGCCCAGCCTCCCCCTCCCCGGCAGGATGAGAGATTGGGCAGGGACGCGGTCCATGTGTCTGACACCTGGGTGCTCATTGGCCAAGGGGACCGCCAGGCAGCTTCCCCAGCTTTTAGTCACCGTGGAAAGTGATGCTCTCTATAGCCAAACTTATAATTACTGTGGGGGGGCGAGTCTGCCTCTCCATTTGCCTTCACGCTTTATGGCCAAGAATTTTTTTTTTTCCCCAAAGGCGATAGATAGTACCTCTAACGTGACATCTCAAGGTCAGAGAGCTCAATTAGCTCAACGTGTGTCTCCGTTATTATTGCAAAAGATGAAAAACTGGGAAACAGATTCAACAACTAAGCGTTCTTTAGCGAGCACCCTTGGGTGTGTACCGACCCAACCCTGGGGCTCTGGGGCTACGGAAGAGATATCAGCCCTAACTTCCGGGGGCTCCTAAGGCGGTGGCAGAACAAAGACACACACTCTTGAAACAATCCGACAGATATAGATGATCAGTCTATCCCTAAGCATTTATTAATCACCTACTGTGTGCCTAGCTCTGTGCCAAGCACTGGAGATACAAGAACAAAAGTGAATTGTCCTGGCACTTAACTTTACATTGATAGAGGGAAATGATGTGTATGTGGAGACGGACACAGAAAAATAGAGGGACACTAGGAGGGGCAGAGAGGAGAAGAAAGGAAAGAAAGAAAGGCAAGGAGGAAAAAAGAAGCAAAGAGTAGCCAAGAGAGATGGAGATAGGAAGAGTAATGGGATGGATTATATGCACACACACGGCAATGAATATAAGGGGGGGGGGCACAAGCAGTTAGGAGTCCAATAAAGGCCTGATAACAAGCCTTGAAGGAAGACAAGGATTCTTCCAAGATGGTAAATAAATATACAAAATTTTGGGGATATATTCATACTTTAAGAGCTATAGGAATGAAAGCTAGATTGCAGAGTAAATAGAGCACCAGACCTGGAATCAAAGAGGACCTGGGTTCAAATCTAGCCTCAGATACTTCCTTGATAAGTGACTCTGGGCACGTCATTTAACCCCAATTGCCTAGCCCTTGCTACTCTTCTGTATAAAACAGAAGGTAAAGGTTTGAGAGAGAGACAAAGACAGAGACAGAGAGAGACAGACAGACAGACAGACAGACAGACAGAGACAGAGTCAGAGACAGACAGAGACAGAGAGAGAGAGAGAGAGAGAGAGAGAGAGAGAGAGAGAGAGAGAGAGAGAGAGAGAGAGAGAGAGAGAGATGCTGCCCTCAAGAAACTCACAGTCTAATTAGGAGAGTAATACATAAAAGAAAGTTCAGCTTTCAGAGAAAGTCCCAGTAGTCCTCAGGGGAGGAAAGGAAAGTGTACAGCAGAGCCCAGAAATCCTTAGCTCCACACACCCCCCTTTGCATAAAGTCTTATGTCACTTCTTCATAAGAAAGTCCTTTTTATCCCTAAAGACCTAGAGATGAGCCATGGTGAGCTCATCAGCTTCCGTAGATTTAATTAGCAAAAAAAATCTACTTTTCCTGTTCCAATCTTTGGTAACCTCCAGTCTTTCATCTCTATCTCCTTTCAGACATCTCAAACTGGATGTCCTAGTAGACATCTTAAAATTAACATGTATGTATAAAACTGAATTTATTATCTTTCTCCCTAAACTCTCTCCTCCTCTTACCTTCCTCAGTCCCTCAAGCTCACAGCTTCTAGAGGTCATCCCGGACTCATCACTCACTATCCCCACAAGTCTGATTTGGTCATGACCTGTCTATTTGACCTTTATGGCATCTCTCAAATATGCCTCCTTCTCTCCTAACACAGTGCCAACACTGGTGCAGACCCTCACCACGTCACATCTGGACTATTGCCATAGCTGTGGATGGGTCTGCCTGACTTCCAACTCTCCTCACTCTAATTCATCCTCCATTTGTCTACTGAAGCAATCTTCAAGTGCACGTCTGACTACATGACACCCCCTACTCCAATAAACTCCAGTGGCTCCTTATCTCCTCCAGGATCCAACACAAAGTCCTCTGGTGTTCAAAGCCTTTCATGATGTGGGTCCCTCCTCCCAATATACACTCTTTAACCAAGGAACACAAACCTCTTCTTGGCTGTCCATTTCTCAGCTCTGGGCATTCTCTCTGGCTGCCCCCCATCCTGGAATACTCCTCCCTCCTCTGCTCTGACTATTGACCTCTCTGCCTTCCTTCAGAGTCCCAGCTAGTATCCGACCTTCTACATCAAGGGTCGGCAACCTTTTTGGCCATGACAGCCATAAACGCCACATTTTTTAAAATGTCATTTCGTGAGAGCCGTACAGTGCTCACAGTGTCGCTCCTGGAACAGCGCCTGAAAAAAAATGGATTTTATGGCTCCTGCAGAAAGAGCCATATCTGGCCCTCAGAAGAGCCAGATATGGCTCAAGAGCCATACGTTGCTGACCCCTGTTCTTCAAGCTCTCAATTCTAATGCCTTCCCTCCATCACTTTCCCCAACTAACTTGGAGTTAGTGTGTTTGTACATACTTGTTTTCTTGATGTCTCCCTTATTAGAGTGTAAGCTCCTTGGGTGGAGGGACTGTCTTCTGCCATTTTTTTAATCCCCAGAGTTTAGCACAGGTGCTTTATAAGTGACTCGTGAATTGGTTGATTATTTCCCCCACCAAGAGCACAAGATACTTGATTGAATGATGAGCTGGACTTACAGCACTGCTGATATGGTGGGGGGGGGGGGGGGGTAATCTCAGAGTACAAATCTACCCTGCTTACAAATTGGTCTCAATTTCCAGGTCTTACGTTGCTGGAAGCATCAGGCTCAACAGTTCTGGAAAGCAAAAGGCCTGCACTCATGGGCCGGGCTTCTGGGCAATACTGGCTCAAGCTAAATCAAGCGTAACCATCCTCCAATGGGCCCAAGGATTGGCCTCAACGAAATGCCTGCCCCCAATTTCAGCTGAAAAATCCTTTTCCTAGTACCATGATAACAGATAACCGACTAGCCCGAGGAGGAGAAACCCCACTTCCGAATCTCGGGCCCAGCTAGATTAGAGCCTATAATTGATAGTTTGTGTTTACAACTTGATTTCATTTCTTAAAAACGGAGCGGAGCCACATTTGCATAACTCTCCCCACCGAGTATGGTTGCAGTCTGCCCCCGGGATAGCCGCTCTCTCCGCTGCTGCCTAGTCTGCTCTGGCGGGATTCCTTCTCGTAAGCCTGCTGATTTGATTATGGGATGGAATAAAGCTGCAGTCCTTTAGCATGTAATTTATTTAAGCGGGACACAACTAGACGCGATAGCGAGAGGAGCCGCCACTCTACCTGGAGGAACTAATTGGACACAAATTGAGATTTCAGGGTTTACAGATATTGCAAATGAAAAGTCCCCGCAGGACGTCAATAAGAGTCCACTCACGCCTTTCATTCGGTCTGAATTAATCATGAGACAAAAAGCAGGTTTACTTTTGGAGGGCTTTTTAAGTAAAACCACTCCAAGGCGTGTACATTGCATCTCTAGCTGTCATTAAAACTCCAAATTGCCTCAGAGAAACTTCCCCCCTCCGGCAACAGCACAGACTCCAAGTCCCTGTTCAAGGAATGGCGGCGGTGGAAAGATGCTTAGAGATCATCTCCGCCAGGGTGACTTCCTCACGTTTGTGTTTGAGATCCTTCAGCAAACTGGAGAAGCCTATGGATCCCTTCCCAAAACAATGTTGTAAACCTAACATGGATAAGATGACAAAAGAAACCAATGGTTTTGACATGGTTTATCAAAAAAATTTTTTAGATTCCTTAAAATATAATTTTAAATTAAAAATGAAATATTTAAATTAAATATAGTTTTTAAAATCAAATTATTAATTTATTAAATCATTAAATTAAATTTAAATAAATTAAATTAAATAATTAAAATATTAAATTAAATTCCAGTTCAGATCCCTGTCACTTCTTCCCAGAGGAGGAAACTGAGGCCCATAGAAAGCAAAGGACTTGCTCAAGGTCACATCGCAAGTTAGCAATAGAGTTAGAGGTAGAAGTTAAATCTCCTCACTCTTCATCCAGGATTCCTTGTAAACATTTCTTCTTGGTCTCAGCCTTTCCATCCCACCCCACCCGCAGCCTCTTCATTTCACTCTACTGTTTATTTCTCTAAAGCAAAAATGGGGTTGGGGAAGGAAGAAATATTTGAGAGGAAAATAGTGGGGGTAGAAGGTAATGCCGAGTCAGCCGCCCTCAGAACAATCAAATTCAGAATTCAGAAGACACGTCATCCCTCGGTGCAGTGGATACTGGCCTAGAGTAGGAGCTATCATTCTCCAAGATGCCAGCGGCCCAGTTTTTTCCCTGATAACACCAGTGATGTCTGATGCCACTTGAACCAGTCTCCCTGAACCAGATCTCCCTGATTTATGCCCTCCCACCTTAAGGAGGGCATAAATTGCATCATTTCTCCCATATAAAGGACAAGTGGCTCTTTCAAGGCATTCAAGAGTGAACACTTTTATAATCCCAAAATGTAGAGGTTGGAAGGGAGGACATCTGGTCCAACCCAGACCTAAAGTAGTCTGTCCTCTACCACAATCCTGACGAGCGACCCTCCAACCCCTACTTGTAGGATTTCCAGTGAAGATAAGCCCCCCCCCCCAGTTCCCAAGGCAGCTTATCCTACTTTAAGATGGCTCTCTTTTTAGGAAATGTTTCCTGCCATGGATCTCAAATCAGCCTCTCTATCCTTTCTGCCCACAGCTCCCGTGGAGACCTCTGGGACCAAGCAGAACAAGGCTGGCTCCTCTTCTCCATGATAACGCTTCTATTTGAAGATGACTTTCATATCTCCTTCTAGCTTCTTCTCCAGCCTGAGCAGAGCTGGTTCATTTCATTAATACTCGGAGCATGAGCTAATTTCTCATGGATTGTCTTATATACTAGAGCTTCCTGTCATGGCATCAGAAGTCTAGGGTTGAAAGGAGACTATACAAAGCCATCTAGTCCAACCTCCTCACCCAACAGAGAAGGAAACTGAGGCCTAGCAAGATTAAGTGGCTTAAAGGCAGCAAGAGTCCAAGGTAAGATTCAGCAGAGATTCCTTTTTTTTTAAACCTTTATCTGCCATCTTGGAATCAGTAATGTGTATTGGATCAAAGGCTGAAGAGTGGTAAGAGTTAGTCAAGTGATTTGCCCAGAGTCACACAGCCAAGATGCATATGAGGCTAGATTTGACCCCAGGACCACTCCCCTCTCTCAGCTGTCTATCCACTGAGTCACCTAACTGCCTTCTCAGTAGAGATTCTTAAAGCTGATTCTTAAACCTGTACACAAATAGATGATTCCTGTATTTCAGAGATCTTTGTTCTGCTTGTACCCAAATAGAGTGGCACAGCTAGAAAGAACACTGGCGTCCATCCAGTGTCTAGTAGTCAGATTCGAGTTCATCTATTTTACCAGAGTAACCTGGAGCCCAGGAAAGGGAAAGGCCTTGCCTGGGGTCAGCCAGGCTAGGAACCCAGGTCCTCTCTCTGACTGCTAATTTGATGCCCTCCCTACTGTATCAGTGCTACCCTTATTTACTCTTCCCAAGCCTTTACCCAGGAGATTATCTCAGTCTGCTTGTACATAGTCACTGGCATGTCGTCTCCTCCATTAGCCTGGGAGCTCCTGGAGAGCAGAGACTGTCCTTTCCCTCTCTTTGTATCCCAGCAACTAGCACAGTGGTCCTTAATAAATGCTTATCAATCAACCAACTGACTAACTCAAAGTCATTTATAATGATTAATGCCAAGTGACAATGCCATTTAGATTTGTTCTCAGTATGAGAAAGGAGAGACCCTGAAGGCTGTTGAGAGACCTGAACCCCATATAAACACTCAAATTCCAAAGTCGAACTGGATGGAGAAAGGTGTCCCTCCTTCCTGCTATCTGCTTGATTTGGGTTCAAGTTCTTTTAATGAGTATTGATTTATAGAAGCCTCTCCCTAATGGCCTCTTTTGATAAATAAAAACTTGGGAGCCTCAAATATCAGCTCCTAGATTCTGGACTGAATGCCAGGAGTTTATTTTAATTTTTTGTTCTTTAAGGGGAAGTCCTTGGGTGGGTCTAGAGGTAAAGCAAGAAAGAACCTTTTAGATACTACCTAGCCGTGTGACCCTAGACAAGTCACTTAACCCCATTTACCCATTTACCCAGCCCTTGCCCTTCAGACTTAGAGTTACTACTAAGACAGAAAGTCAGTAGTTTTTTTTAATGTACCTTTTATGAAGCAATAAGATCATATCATTTCAAAACTTAAGATGCTGAGTACAAGTGAGGTAGTGGAATCAATTATTGTCATTAAAAGAATGAATGAATGAATGAATGAAAAATCATTTTTTAAGAGTTTACTATGTTCCAGGCACTACAAAAATGGGCTGGAGATACAAAGAGAAAAAAGCAAGACATTGCCTGCCTGCTCTCAAATTGCTCACACTCTAACACATAATCATAAAGTTTATGTGAACATAGTTGCTTGCCTTTCGGTCTCTTCTATTCGAATGGAAGCTCCTTGAAGGCAAGACATACTGTTTTGACTTTCTTTGTATTCCTCCTTACTTAGCACATTGCAAAATATATAGCAAATACTGGAAAAAATATTTGTTAACTGATTGCAAGACAAATGGAAAGTTCCAGCTTCCCAAGGGTGCTGCTGCAGGGTATACACCAAGGTCCAGAGGTTCCTAAATCATCATTCACCTGTCCAGCAGTCCCTCAGGAATGAGGGCAGAAGAAATCGGTCCTGTTCCCACTTTACCAACCCCCAATTCGCTCTAGGCTCCTCTCTGGACCCTTCTGACTCTCAATTTCTCGCAGTAGAGTTCCCTCTGCCTCTACAGCCTCTTCCTCTGGTTGCTCAGTCCTTCCCAGAACCTAATTTTCAGGAAAGTGCAAGATTCAGTCGTGGCCTCCTCTCCCTTCTGGGCTCCCTGGGATGGCTACGATGTCATTTCCATAGAAAAGAGCAAACCTAAGAATTCAGAAGATGTTTGGAGAGCAGGGGAAGGACTTAAGACAGACACGAGAGCTGGTTATGCTGCTGGTTGCTAGGATGAACCAGACATCAAGATTCCTCCTAGATTGGGGTTCATAATGTAATTAGTGACCAGTCATACATGTTTCTTCCTCCAGTTAGGATAATTGCAAGCAGACAAATTGCTATTATGCTGTTGGCCATATGTGCAGGGTGGGCTCAGTAATTGCGACTTTATTTCATCACTAACAAAGTAGTTACTTTCTCCAAACAAGGAGGCTCCCTGCTACAGTTCCAAATTCACAGTCTGGAAAGACTTTAGAGGTCATCCGATCCTCCCCCTCCTAGAAACTGAGGCACAAGAGAGAGGAAGGGATTTGCTGAAAGTCACTGGGTAGTGAATGTTGGCAATAGGAACTCTAACCTGGGAAGGCATTTAGACTCCCGATGGTTCTCTCAGCTCTCCACTCATTCATTTATCAAATATGATTTCTTTGCAATGGGCCATGCTTGGTAATGGGTGGGAACTTAGGAAAGAGTTAGAAAACAAATGTAAATAAGACAGATTCCGTCTCCCCACCCCACCCCCAGTCAAGTAGAGGAGGATGCCAGTCATTTGCACAAATAGGAACTGCCACGTTGTAAACTATTTCTTCTGGGAGTGACTGGTCCATCTCCATTGCACCACATGGTGACTGATATACTAAAAACTCAAATCTAACAATATCCAGAGAAAGTATCAAGGGTCTTAAGATTCAATGAGCATGGAATACTATTGTGCTCAAAGGAATAATAAACTGGAGGAACTCCATGTGAACTGGAAAGACCTCCAGGAATTGATGCAGAGTGAAAGGAGCAGAACCAGGAGAACATTGTACACAGAGATGGATACACTGTGGTAAAATAGAATGTAATGGACTTCTGTACTGGAAGCAATGCAATGACCCAGGACGATTCTGAGGGATTTATGGAAAAGAACACTACCCACATTCAGAGGAAGAACTGCAGGAGAGGAAACATATAAGAAAAACAACTGCTTGAACACATGGGTTAATGTGGACATGACTGGGGATGTAGACCTGAAAGGATCACACCAATGCAACTATCAATAATATGTAAATAAGTCTTGATTGATGACACATGTTAAAACCAGTAGAAATGCGCATTAGCTATGGGGGGGGAAGTTTGAGGGGGTGAAGGGAAAAGTACAAACATGAATCATGTAACCATGGAAAATTTTTCTAAAAATAAAATAAATTTTAAAAAAAGATTCAATGAGCAGAAGTGTTATTGGGCAGGTAGAATAAGTGGGAGTTTATGAAGGAACTATTCCCTGAGCTCAAGCCAAGTCAAAAAGCACTGAGCAGGTAACAGGCACTAGGCGAAGCTAGGAGGGGAAAGAGAGTGAGGAATGGGAGAAGGCACCATGGAGAAAGTCAGGAGTGGAACTCAGAGAGGAATGAAAGCATGGTGGCTGGACTAGACAAACCAACTTGATATGAAATGTGTAAGAGATGTCACAGATCACACTAGACAAAATCACCGATCTTTTCTGCCAAAGCATCCATATCACTGAGCAAAGACCACACCTGCTTGTCTGAATTTTCCAGATATTGCCCTTGTTTTCTATTTCTGCTAGTGTGTGTCTAGATATAGCTTAAGACCCCCCCAAAAAAAGAGAAAACTGTTTTCTATTCCCCAAGCATCTTCTTCGTTTGGCTCCTCCTCTTCCCTTTTCTCTTTATGACTTCCCAGACCCTAGAAGATGGCAATGGGAAAGAGGAACCTACTGGAGAGAAAATCCAATTAAGCCAAAATTACAGCAAAGTTTTGCCCTTGAACTAATTCCTCTCAGAATTAGTTCTCTCACCAAGAACCAGGCAGAGTTTTTGGAAGGACCTGGTGAATTCTTGTCTTATCCTTTCCAGAGGTTGTGGGTGGGCCTCCTTAGTAAAGGTTCCATTTTCCCCCAGACCTACTCATGTTGATGACCCAGAGTCTGAATTCTGACTTTCTAGTTTGGGTTGTTTAAGCAAGAAGCAGAGAATGTGTCTCCCTCTAAGAAAGAAAAATCCCAAGTCATTTAAGAGAAAGAGAACTGCCCTCTATGTGAGCTCATTAAATATTTCACCCAGTGAAGAGACCCAGGATGCCAACCCTGCAATATGCAATATGTCTCTCTCTCTCTCTCTCTCTCTCTCTCTCTCTCTCTCTCTCTCTCTCTCTCTCTCTCTCTCTCTCTCTCTCTCTC